>NW_027140243.1:0-118673 GCF_036365525.1 Heterodontus francisci
GGGAGGAGCTTGAGGGGGGAGGGAGCATGGGAGGAGCTTGAGGGGGGGGTGCATGGGAGGAGCTTGGGGGGGTGCATGGGAGGAGCTTGGGGGGGTGCATGGGAGGAGCTTGGGGGGGTGCATGGGAGGAGCTTGGGGGGTGCATGGGAGGAGCTTGGGGGGTGCATGGGAGGAGCTTGGGGGGGTGCATGGGAGGAGCTTGGGGGAGGTGCATGGGAGGAGCTTGGGGGGGTGCATGGGAGGAACTTGGGGGGTGCATGGGAGGAGCTTGGGGGGTGCATGGGAGGAGCTTGGGGGGTGCATGGGAGGAGCTTGGGGGGTGCATGGGAGGAGCTTGGGGGGTGCATGGGAGGAGCTTGGGGGGTGCATGGGAGGAGCTTGGGGGGTGCATGGGAGGAGCTTGAGGGGGGAGGGAGCATGGGAGGAGCTTGAGGGGGGGGTGGGAGTGTGGGAGGAGCTTGGGGGGAGAGGGAGCGTGGGAGGAGCTCGAGGGGGTGGTGGGAGCATGGGAGGAGCTTGGAGGGGTGCATGGGAGGAGCTCGAGGGGGGGAGGGAGCATGGGAGGAGCTTGGAGGGGTGCATGGGAGGAGCTTGGGGGGGGTGCATGGGAGGAGCTTGGGGGGGTGCATGGGAGGAGCTTGAGGGGGGGTGGGAACATGGGAGGAGCTTGGGGGGGGAGGGAGCATGGGAGGAGCTTGAGGGGGAGGGAGCATGGGAGGAGCCTGAGGGGGAGGGAGCATGGGAGGAGCTTGAGGGGGGGAGGGAGCATGGGAGGAGCTTGAGGGGGGGTGGGAGCGTGGGAGGAGCTTGGGGGGGAGGGAGCATGGGAGGAGCTTGAGGGGGGGAGGGAGCGTGGGAGGAGCTCGAGGGGGTGGTGGGAGCATGGGAGGAGCTTGAGGGGGGAGGGAGCATGGGAGGAGCTTGAGGTGGGGTGGGAGTTTGAGGGAGGAGGGAGCATGGGAGGAGCTTGGGGGAGAGAGCATGGGAGGAGCATGGGGGTGCATGGGAGGAGCTTGAAGGGGCGGAGGGAGCATGGGAGGAGCTCGGGGGGTGTATGGGAGGAGCTCGGGGGGGTGTATGGGAGGAGCTCGAGGGGGGTGTATGGGAGGAGCTCGAGGGGGGTGTATGGGAGGAGCTTGAGGGGGGTGTATGGGAGGAGCTTGAGGGGGGTGTATGGGAGGAGCTTGAGGGGGTGCATGGGAGGAGCTTGAAGGGGCGGAGGGAGCATGGGAGGAGCTCGGGGGGGTGCATGGGAGGAGCTCGGGGGGGATGCATGGGAGGAGCTTGAGGGGGGGTTGCATGGGAGGAGCTTGAGGGGGGGGTTGCATGGGAGGAGCTCGAGGGGGGTGCATGGGAGGAGCTCGAGGGGGGGTTGCATGGGAGGAGCTCGAGGGGGGGGTTGCATGGGAGGAGCTCGAGGGGGGGTTGCATGGGAGGAGCTCGGGGGGGGTGCATGGGAGGAGCTCGGGGGGGTGCATGGGAGGAGCTTGAGGGGGAGGTGCATGGGAGGAGCTTGAGGGGGGTGCATGGGAGGAGCTTGAGGGGGGTGCATGGGAGGAGCTTGAGGAGGGGGAGGGAGCATGGGAGGGGCTTGAGGCGGGGGGATGCATGGGAGGAGCTTGGGGGGGTGCATGGGAGGGGCTTGAGGAGTGGGAGGGAGCATGTGAGGTACATGAGGGGAGGTAGGGTGCATGGGAGGGGCAAGAGGAGGAGGGAGGGTGCATGGGAGGAGCATGAGGAGGGGGGGATGGTGCATGGGAGAGGTTTGAGGGGGAGGGAGGGTGCATGGGGATGGGAAGGGGCGGGTACATGGGAAGGGGAGGGAAGATGGTGGCAGGAGGGGGGAATAGGAGGGGAAGATGGTGGGGGGAGGGGGATAGGAGGCGGGAAGATGTGGGAGGGGGAGATGGAGGCAGGAGGGGGAGATGTGGGAGGGGGATAGGAGGAGAAGATGGAGGCAGGAGGGGAAGATGATGGGGGGAGGGGGATAGGAGGGGAAGATGGTGGGGGGAGGAGGATAGGAGGGGAAGAAGGTGGGGGGAGGGGGATAGGAGGGGAAGACGGTGGGGGGAGGGGGATAGGAGGGGGAGATGGAGGCGGGAGGGGAAGACGGGGAGGGGGATAGGAGGGGAAGACGGTGAGGGGAGGGGAGGGGGATAGGAGGGGAAGACGGTGAGGGGAGGGGAGGGGGAGACGGTGGGGGGAGGGGAGATGTGGGAGGCGGAGATGTGGGAGGGGTATAGGAGGGGAAGATGGAGGCAGGAGGGGGAGATGGTGGGGGGAGGGGGAAACGGTGGGGGGAGGGGGATAGGAGGGGGAGATGGGGGAGGGGGACTCAGTCGGGGGAGGGGAGATGGTGGGGGGAGGGGGAGATGTGGGAGGGGGATAGGAGGGGAAGATGGAGGCAGGAGGGGAAGATGGAGGCAGGAGGGGGAGATGGTGGGGGGAGGGGAAGATGGGGGGGAGGGGAGGATGGTGGGGAGAGGGGGATAGGAGGGGTAGATGGTGGGGAGAGGGGGATAGGAGGGGTAGATGGTGGAGAGAGGGGGATAGGAGGGGTAGATGGTGGGGGGAGGGGGATAGGAGGGGTAGATGGCGGGGAGAGGGGGATAGGAGGGGTAGATGGTGGGGGGAGGGGGATAGGAGGGGGAGATGTGGGAGGGGGATAGGAGGGGATGATGGAGGCAGGAGGGGGATAGGAGGGGAAGATGGAGGCAGGAGGGGGAGATGGTGGGGGGGAGGGGGAGTTTGGCAGGGGGATGGGAACCGGAGCCACGGATCAGTGGATGGGGTAGCTGTTGAACAGGCAGATACCGAGTGCAGAGAGTCTGTGAGGAAGGTTAGACAGTTGACAGGGCAAAGTTGCAGCCAGTATGATGGGTTGAAGTGTGTCTATTTTAACGCAAGAAGTATTTGCAGAATTTTCTGTGTTTATTTCATGAGGATGCTGCCTGGAATGAGCAAATACAAATATGAAGAAATACTTGAAAAATTGGCACCATTTTTGCTTGAGATTACAAGGTAATTGTAAACCCCTCTATCAAATTATGAAGAGGTTGGACAGAGTAGATAGTAAAAGACTGTTTCCAGTGACTGAAGGGTATAGGCTAGGGGGAACATATATACGTGATTAAACATGAGAGATTTAGAGCAAAGAACAGGAGAAAGGTTTGTACATAGGGTGGTGTGAAGTTGTGGAATATCAAAGTTAGTAATTGAAGCACAGATAGTGCAATATTTAAGAATTGGGTAGATTTGTGGTTGAAGGAAAGGGGAATAAAGGGGTTATTGGACAGTTACATGACCCCAGAGCTTTAGATCTCACATTGTGTAATGAGATTCAGTTAATTAGTATTTTCACAGCAAAGGATCTCATTGGGCACAGTGATCATCGTGATCAAATTTCACATTATGATTGAGAGTGAACAGTGCCATAATTAAGGCCGCGACAAGTCTTAAACTTACATAAGCGAATCACATAGGTATGAGGGGCAACTAGGATAAGTTGATAGGAAAAATAAATTAAAAGAATGACAGTAGAGAAGCAGTGGACAAGATTCAAAGAAATAACTCAAAATTCTCAATAAAAATACATTCTATTGAAAAACAAAAACACAGGTCGGCGCAACATCGAGGGCCGAAGGGCCTGTACTGCGCTGTAATGTTCTAATTCTAAAGTGTCAGGAATAAGGGTGATGAACTTAGAGCATGGATCAGTACTTGGAGCTACGATGTTGTGGCCATTACGGAGACGTGGATATCACAGGGGCAGGAATGGATGTTGGATGTTCCGGGGTTTAGATGTTTCAAAAGGAATAGGGAGGGAGGTAAAAGAGGTGGGGGAGTGGCATTGCTAATCAGGGATAGTATCACAGCTGCAGAAAGGGAGGTCGTCGAGGAGGGTTTGTCTACTGAGTCATTATGGGTGGAAGTCAGAAACAGGAAAGGAGCAGTCACTTTGTTGGGAGTTTTCTATAGACCCCCCAATAGCAACAGAGACATGGAGGAACAGATTGGGAGGCAGATTTTGGAAAGGTGCAGAAGTAACAGGGTTGTTGTCATGGGTGACTTCAACTTCCCTAATATTGATTGGAACTTCCTTAGTGCAAATAGTTAGGATGGAGCAGTTTTTGTCAGGTGTGTCCAGGAAGGTTTCCTGACTCAATATGTAGATAGGCCGACTAGAGGGGAGACTATGTTGGACTTGGTGCTTGGCAACGAACCAGGCCAGGTGGCAGATCTCTCGGTGGGAGAGCATTTCGGTGATAGTGATCACAACTCCCTGATCTTTACTATAGTCATGGAGAGGGACAGGAGCAGACGGGATGGGAAAATATTTAATTGGGGGAGGGGGAATTACAATGCTATTAGGCAGGAACTGGGGAGCATAAATTGGGAACAGATGTTCTCAGGGAAATGCACGACAGAAATGTGGAGGTTGTTTAGGGAGCACTTGCTGCGACTGCTGGATAGGTTTGTCCCGATGAGGCAGGGAAGGGATGGTAGGATGAAGGAACCTTGGATGACAAGAGATGTGGAACAGCTAGTCAAGAGGAAGAAGGAAGCTTACTTAAGGTTGAGGAAGCAAGGATCAGACAGGGCTCTAGAGGGTTACAAGGTAGCCAGGAAGGAACTGAAGAATGGACTTAGGAGAGCTAGAAGGGGACATGAAAAAGTCTTGGCGGGTAGGATTAAGGAAAATCCCAAGGTGTTCTACACTTATGTGAGGAACAAGAGGATGGCCAGAGTGAGGGTAGGGCCGATCAGGGATAGTGGAGGGAACTTGTGCCTGGAGTCGGAGGAGGTAGGGGAGGTCCTAAATGAATACTTTGCTTCAGTATTCACTAGTGAGAGGGACCTGGTCGTTTGTGAGGACAGCGTGGAACAGGCTGATATGCTTGAACAGGTTGAGGTTAAGAGGGAGGATGTGCTGGAAATTTTGAATGATATGAGGACAGATAAGTCCCCAGGGCCAGACGGGATTTACCCAAGGATAGTACGGGAAGCGAGGGAAGAGATTGCTGCGCCTTTGGCGATGATCTTTGCGTCTTCACTGTCCACTGGAGTAGTACCAGATGATTGGAGGGTGGCAAATGTTGTTCCCTTGTTCAAGAAAGGGAATAGGGATAACCCTGGGAATTATAGACCAGTCAGTCTTACGTCGGTAGTGGGCAAATTATTAGAGAGGATTCTGAGAGACAGGATTTATGATTATTTGGAAAAGCATGGTTTGATTAGAGACAGTCAACATGGCTTTGTGAGGGGCAGGTCATGCCTCACAAGCCTTATTGAATTCTTTGAAGATGTGTCAAAACACATTGATGATGGAAGAGCAGTGGATGTGGTGTTTATGGATTTTAGCAAGGCGTTTGATAAGGTTCCCCATGGTAGGCTCATTCAGAAAGTGAGGAGGCATGGGATTCAGGGAAAGTTGGCTGTCTGGATAAAAATTGGCTGGCCCATAGAAGTCAGAGGGTGGTAGTAGATGGAAAGTATTCAGCATGGAGCTCGGTGACCAGTGGTGTTCCACAGGGATCTGTTCTGGGACCTCTGCTCTTTGTGATTTTTATAAATGACTTGGATGAGGAAGTGGAAGGCTGGGTTAGCAAGTTTGCCGATGACACGAAGGTTGCTGGAGTTGTGGATAGTGTGGAAGGCTGTTGCAAGTTGCAACGGGACATTGACAGGATGCAGAGCTGGGCTGAGAAGTGGCAGATGGAGTTCAACCTGGAAAAGTGTGAAGTGATTCATTTTGGAAGGTCGAATTTGAATGCGGAATACAGGCTTAAAGACAGGATTCTTGGTGGTGTGGAGGAACAGAGGGATCTTGGGGTCCATGTCCATAGATCGCTCAAAGTTGCCACCCAAGTTGATAGGGTTGTTAAGAAGGCGTATGGTGTGTTTTCTTTCATTAACAGGGGGATTGAGTTTAAGAGCCGCGAGGTTATGCTGCAGCTCTATAAGGCCCTGGTTCGACCACACTTGGAATATTGTGTTCAGTTCTGGTCGCCTCATTATAGGAAGGATGTGGAAGCTTTAGAGAGGGTGCAGAGGAGATTTACCAGGATGCTGCCTGAACTGGAGGGCATGTCCTACGAAGAAAGAATGAGGGAGCTAGGGCTTTTCTCATTGGAGCGAAGAAGGATGAGAGGTGACTTGATAGAGGAGTACAAGATGATGAGAGGCATAGATAGAGTGGATAGCCAGAGACTTTTTCCCAGGGTGGAAAGGGCTATCACCAGGGTGCATAATTTTAAGGTGATTGGAGGAAGGTTTCGGGGAGATGTCAGAGGTAGGTTCTTTACACAGAGAGTGGTGGGTGTGTGGAATGCACTGCCAGCGGTGGTAGTAGAAGCAGATACATTTGGGACATTTTAAGCGACTCTTGGATAGGTACATGGATGATAGTAGAATGAAGGGTAGGTAGTTAGTTTGATCTTAGAGTAGGTTAAAGGGTCGGCACAACATCGTGGGCCAAAGGGCCTGTACTGTGCTGTACTGTTCTATGTTCTCTATGGTGGGGGGAGGGGGAGATGGTGGGGGGAGGGGGATAGGAGGGGGAAATTGAGGGGAGGAGATGGCAGGGGATGAGGAGATGGTGGAGGGAGGGAGATCATAGAAAGAATTATGGCAAGTTTACGGCACAGAAAGAGGCAACCCATTCTAATCCCACCTTCCAGCATTTGGTCCCTAGCCCTGCAGATTACGGCACTTGAGCTGCATATCCAGATTTCTTTTGAATGAGTTGAGGGTCTCTGCCTCAACTACCCTTTCAGGCAGTGAGTTCCAGACCATCACCACCCTCTGGGTGGAAAGGTTTTTCCTCATCTCCCCTCTAATTTTTCTGCCAATCACTTTAAATCCATGCAAGTCTGCTAAGGTGAATCGACCCTTCACCTCCACTCTATCCAGGCCCTTCAAAATTTTGTACATTTCAATCAGATCTCCTCTCAGCCTTCTCTGTTCCAAGGAGAACAACCCCAGCCGATCCCATCTTTCCTCATAGCTGCATTTTTCCAGTCCTGGCAACATCCTCATAAATCTCCTCTGTACCCTCTCTAGTGCAATTACATCCTTTCTGTAATGAGGTGACCAGAACTGCACACAGTACTCAAGTTGTGGCCTAACCAATGATTTATACAGTTCCAGCATAACCTCCCTGCTCTTGTATTCTATACCTCAGCTAATAAAGGAAAGGATTCCATCTGCCTTCTTAACCACCTTATCGACCTGTCCTGCTACCTTCAGGGATCTGTGGACATTCACTGCAAGGTCCCTCACTTCCTCTATACTTCTCAGTATTTTCCCATTAATTATGTATTCCTTTGCCTTGTTTGACCTCCCCAAATGCATCACCTCACACTTCTCCAGGTTGAATTCCATTTGCCACTTTTCTGCCCATCTGACCAGACCATCAATATCTTCCTGCAGCCTACAGCTATCCTCCTCGCTATCTACCACTCGGCCAATCTTTGTGTCATCAGCAAACTTCTTGATCATGTCCCCGACATTTACATCCAAATCGTTAATATACAGCACAAAAAGCAGGGGACCCAGTACTGAGCCCTGTGGAACATCACTGGAAACAGACCAAAAATTAGGGGAAAGTTTTGTTGAAAAAAAAAACCTCTGGTGATAAGGTGAGTACAACTAAAGTGTTTTTTTTTAAATTCAGTGTAACTTATTAAGGACTTTAGATTGTAGTGGGTAGAACAAGGCTCCTAGTGTCATTAGTATTTTTTAATGTAGGGAGTAACTAATTAATCTAAAGGTAAGTCATGACAGGAGAGCTCAGCCCCGTGATCTTCTCCTCCTGTGCTATGTGGGAAATCAGGGATGCTTCCAGTGTCCCTGATGACCATGTGTGCAGGAAGTGTATCCATCTGCAGCTACTGACTACCCGTATTACGGAGCTGGAGCTGCGGGTGGATTCACTGTGGAGAATCCGTGATGCTGAGGACATCATGGATAGCACGTTTAGCGAGGTGGTCACACTGCAGGTAATGTCAGCACAGGTAGAAAAGGGATGGGTGACCACCAGACAGAGTAGTAGGCGCAGGCAGGTAGTGCAGGAGTCCCCTGTGGCCATCCCCATATCAAACCGATATACCGCTTTGGATACAGTTGGGGGGGGGGAATGACCTCCCAGGGGAAAGCAGCAACAGCCAAGTTTGTGTCACCACGGAGGGCTCTGCTGCACAGCAGGGGAGGAAAAGGATTAGAAGAGCGATAGTGATAGGGGATTCTATCGTAAGTGGTTCAGATAGGCGTTTCTGTGGCCACAAACGAGACTCCAGGATGGTATGTTGCTTCCCTGGTGCGAGGGTCAAGGATGTCTCTGAGCGACTGCAGGACATTCTGAAACGGGAGGGTGAGCAGCCAGAGGTCGTGGTCTATATTGGTACTAACGACATAGGCAGGAAGAGAGATGAGGTCCTGCAAAGTGAATATAGGGAGTTAGGCAGAAGGTTAAAAAGCAGGACCTCGAGGGTTGTAATCTCAGGATTACTCCCTGTGCCACGTGCTAGTGAGGGTAGGAATAGGAGGATTAGGCAAATGAATGCGTGGCTGAAGAGCTGGTGTAGGCGGGAGGGCTTCAGATACTTGGATCATTGGGATCTCTTCTGGTGCAGAGGTGACCTGTACAAGAAGGACGGGTTGTATCTAAACTGGAGGGGCACTAATATCCTTGCGGGGAGGTTTGCTGTTACTACTTGGGAGGGTTTAAACTAGTCTTGCAGGGGGGTGGGACCCAAAGTAGTAGTCTCTCAGATGAAATAGTTGAGGCAAATGTAGAGGTGAAAGCAAGCAAGTCCAGTAGGCAGGCCGGGCAGGGGCAGGACAGGGAGCGTGGAAGATCTGGTAGGCTAAACTTCATTTACTTTAATGCAAGAAGCCTGACAGGTAAGGCAGATGAACTCAGAGCATGGATCGGTACATGGGATTGTGATATTATAGCTATTACAGAAACGTGGTTGAGGGATGGGCAGGACTGGCAGCTCAATGTTCCGGGGTACCGATCCTTCCGGTGTGACAGAGATGGAGGTAAGAGAGGAGGGGGAGTTGCACTATTGATTAGGGAAGACATCACGGCAGTACTTAGAGAGGATATCCCGGGGGGAATGTCCAGCGAGGCCATATGGTTAGAACTTAGAAATAAGAAAGGGGTGATCACGTTGATGGGATTATACTATAGGCCCCCCAATAGTTAGAGGGAAGTGGAGGAGCATATATGTAGGGAAATCACAGATAGGTGTAGGAATTATAGGGTTGTAATAGTAGGTGATTTTAACTTCCCTAATATTGACTGGGACTGCCTTAGTGCTAAGGGATCAGATGGGGAAGAATTTGTTAAGTGTGTCCAGGATAGTTTTCTGAAGCAGTATGTGGATGGCCCTACTAGAGAAGGGGCTACACCCGACCTCCTCTGAGGAAATGAGGATGGGCAGGTGGTTGATGCGTCAGTGGGGGAGCACTTTGGGACCAGTGACCATAACTCTATTAGTTTCAAGATAGTTATGGAAAAGGATAGGACTGGTCCTCAGGTTGAAGTCCTCAATTGGGGGAAGGCTAATTTCGATGGTATCAGACAGGAACTGTGGGCGGCACAGTGGTTAGCACCGCAGCTTCACAGCTCCAGCGACCCAGGTTCGAATCTGGGTACTGCCTGTGTGGAGTTTGCAAGTTCTCCCTGTGACTGCGTGGGTTTCCGCTGGGTGCTCCAGTTTCCTCCCACAGCCAGAGACTTGCAGGTTGATAGGTAAATTGGCCATTGTAAATTGCCCCTAGTATAGGTAGGTAGTAGGAGAATTGTGGGGATGTGGTAGGGAATATGGGATTATAATATGGGATTGCCTTATAAAAGGCAACTTCAAGATGGCTCCTGGGCTGGAAGCTCCCGAGGAAGCTCCCTTGCTGTTCAACTCTATCCATGGCCATCTGCTCCCATCCCTAACGTTTTCTCCCCCAATCTGCCCTCTTAAACTGTTTAAATTCCCCTGGCTCTTTAAATCAGTTCATTTTAGCCCTATCTAAAAGTTAACAGTTAGTTTAGTGTATGTTACCTGGGCCCACTGCCCTCCCCCAGCCACACCTGCTCTTTGTTTTCTCAATGAAATTGATCCGGATGAAACTGACGAGAACAGCTGCCGATACTTCAATCTCCGATCCTGCTGTCTTCACAGTCCAGAGTGTCTGCAGCCACGGCATGCGGTAAGTCCATTGAGGTGAAGAAGGAGCTGCGGGACCCGAGAGAAGTCCTGTGAAAAGGTGCCCCGAACACCCAAAACATCCACGAACGGCCCCCCCGGCCGCAACTTCAAAGCGCCCGCGGGAGATGGCTCGGAGAGCATCTGCAGCGCACTGTCGGCAATGCTGCATGCCTTTATTTAAACCACTGCAAAAAAAAAAACCCTTAGCAAATGTAATCACCTCTAAGTCTGCCAAATGATGCTTCACCTCCCGAAGGACGTGGATGAGCTTTCCGGACGTCGATGGTGGGCACTGAGGAAATGGCTTATTACCTGCACCAGATTCCACCCCCCCTCCCCCCCCCCCTTTACCCCCCTTCCACCCCCCCCCACCCCCGTCCCCTTCCCTGCTCCACCCTCTCAGCTCACCCCCTCACAACCCCGTCCCAGCCCGCCCCCCCCCCTCGCACCCCCTTCCCCTGCACCCCCCCCCACCCCCTCCCTCTACCCCTCCCCCTTGCATCCCCTCCTCCCACCGGCACCATCCTACACCTGTGTAGGGGCCCCAACAACCCCACTGCCTTGTGGGCGTCTCGGGAGAGACCAAGGCTAAGGGAGTAAACCCTAACAGAAAATCCGGAGCGGAACCCCGTAGGCGGTCATGTGTCACCTTTGGCATGTTTCCGGCAGTTCCTGCAGCCATACTGGTGCCAAACGTCGTGTCCTGCACTCCTTTGGACCCCACCAGAAAGGCCGAGAGGGGGGTTTTGACGACTGGGCAACTCTCAACCTCCATAAATTTGCCCAGGCATGCGCCATGGAGAGGTCACTCCATAGTTGCCTCACAGCGACTGAAACAACACGGAAGGCAGCAGTTACGGGTTATAAGTCCAGATAAATTGGCGTAGAAACTGGGCGCCACGGGTTGCCTTTGTCGGTGGGAGAGGTCATTGCACCTCACTGGACAGCTACCGCCCGCCTCAAACCGGGCAGCCCCCGGTCAATAAGGTTCTGTCCCGCCACAGTCTGCCTGCTTCAATGGGTGCTTGGAGCTCAGGGTCATTGCCCGAAAGGTGGACTGATACACCGCACCAAACAACATGAAAAAAGGAAAGAAGGTACCAGCCCTTCGCTTTGCAAGCTGGAACATCAGAACTATGTGTCCTGGCCTGTCGGAAGACCTTACACAAATCAACGATTCTCGGAAGACCGCCATCATTAACAACGAGCTCAGTAGACTCAATGTGGACATTGCAGCACTTCAGGAGACTCGCCTCCCCGCGAGTGGCTCTCTAGCAGAGCAAGACTACACCTTCTTCTGGCAGGGCAGGGATCCTGAAGAACCAAGACAGCATGGAGTGGGCTTCGCCATCAGAAACTCCTTGCTCAGCATGATAGAGCCTCCCTCAAATGGCTCGGAACGCATACTGTCCATCCGACTGCTCACCACCTCTGGTCCAGTACACCTACTCAGCATCTATGCTCCAACACTCTGTTCCGCACCTGAAGCTAAAGACCAGTTCTATGAACAACTCCATAACATCATTAGCAGCATCCCCAACACCGAACACCTATTCCTGCTGGGGGACTTTAATGCCAGGGTTGGGGCCGACCATGACTCATGGCCCTCCTGCCTTGGGCGCTATGGCGTTGGAAGGATGAATGAGAACGGGCAGAGACTGCTTGAGTTGTGTACCTATCATAACCTCTGCATCACCAACTCGTTCTTTCACACTAAACCCTGTCACCAGGTTTCATGGAGGCACCCAAGATCACGTCGTTGGCACCAGCTAGACCTCATTGTCACAAGGCGAGCCGCCTTAAACAGTGTTCAAATCACACGCAGCTTCCACAGTGCGGACTGCGACACCGACCACTCCCTGGTGTGCAGCAAGGTTAGACTCAGACCAAAGAAGTTGCATCATTCCAAGCAGAAGGGCCACCCGCGCATCAACACGAGCAGAATTTCTCACCCACAGCTGTTACAAAAATTTCTAAATTCACTTGTAAGAGCCCTTCAAAACACTCCCACAGGGGATGCTGAGACCAAGTGGGCCCACATCAGAGACGCCATCTATGAGTCAGCTTTGACCACCTACGGCAAAAGTGCGAAGAGAAATGCAGACTGGTTTCAATCTCATAATGAAGAGCTGGAACCTGTCATAGCCGCTAAGCGCATTGCACTTTTGAACTACAAGAAAGCCCCCAGCGATTTACCATCCGCAGCACTTAAAGCAGCCAGAAGTACTGCACAAAGAACAGCTAGGCGTTGCGCAAACGACTACTGGCAACACCTATGCAGTCATATTCAGCTGGCCTCAGACACCGGAAACATCAGAGGAATGTATGATGGCATGAAGAGAGCTCTTGGGCCAACCATCAAGAAGATCACCCCCCTCAAATCTAAATCGGGGGACATAATCACTGACCAACGTAAACAGATGGACCGCTGGGTTGAGCACTACCTAGAACTGTACTCCAGGGAGAATGCTGTCACTGAGACTGCCCTCAATGCAGCCCAGCCTTTACCAGTCATGGATGAGCTGGACATACAGCCAACCAAATCGGAACTCAGTGATGCCATTGATTCCCTAGCCAGCGGAAAAGCCCCTGGGAAGGACAGCATTACCCCTGAAATAATCAAGAGTGCCAAGCCTGCTATACTCTCAGCACTACATGAACTGCTATGCCTGTGCTGGGACGAGGGAGCAGTACCCCAGGACATGCGCGATGCCAACATCATCACCCTCTATAAAAACAAAGGTGACCGCGGTGACTGCAACAACTACCGTGGAATCTCCCTGCTCAGCATAGTGGGGAAAGTCTTTGCTCGAGTCGCTCTGAACAGGCTCCAGAAGCTGGCCGAGCGCGTCTACCCTGAGGCACAGTGTGGCTTTCGTGCAGAGAGATCGACTATTGACATGCTGTTCTCCCTTCGTCAGATACAGGAGAAATGCCGTGAACAACAGATGCCCCTCTACATTGCTTTCATTGATCTCACCAAAGCCTTTGACCTCGTCAGCAGACGTGGTCTCTTCAGACTACTAGAAAAGATCGGATGTCCACCAAAGCTACTAAGTATCATCACCTCATTCCATGACAATATGAAAGGCACAATTCAACATGGTGGCTCCTCATCAGAGCCCTTTCCTATCCTGAGTGGTGTGAAACAGGGCTGTGTTCTCGCACCCACACTATTTGGGATTTTCTTCTCCCTGCTGCTTTCACATGCGTTCAAATCCTCTGAAGAAGGAATTTTCCTCCACACAAGATCAGGGGGCAGGTTGTTCAACCTTGCCCGTCTAAGAGCGAAGTCCAAAGTACGGAAAGTCCTCATCAGAGAACTCCTCTTTGCTGACGATGCTGCTTTAACATCTCACACTGAAGAATGCCTGCAGAGTCTCATCGACAGGTTTGCGTCTGCCTGCAATGAATTTGGCCTAACCATCAGCCTCAAGAAAACGAACATCATGGGGCAGGATGTCAGAAATGCTCCATCCATCAATATTGGCGACCACGCTCTGGAAGTGGTTCAAGAGTTCACCTACCTAGGCTCAACTATCACCAGTAACCTGTCTCTAGATGCAGAAATCAACAAGCGCATGGGTAAGGCTTCCACTGCTATGTTCAGACTGGCCAAGAGAGTGTGGGAAAATGGCGCACTGACACGGAACACAAAAGTCCGAGTGTATCAGGCCTGTGTCCTCAGTACCTTGCTCTACGGCAGCGAGGCCTGGACAACGTATGCCAGCCAAGAGCGACGTCTCAATTCATTCCATCTTCGCTGCCTTCGGAGAATACTTGGCATCAGGTGGCAGGACTATATCTCCAACACAGAAGTCCTTGAAGCGGCCAACATCCCCAGCTTATACACACTACTGAGTCAGCGGCGCTTGAGATGGCTTGGCCATGTGAGCCGCATGGAAGATGGCAGGATCCCCAAAGACACATTGTACAGCGAGCTCGCCACTGGTATCAGACCCACCGGCCGTCCATGTCTCCGTTATAAAGACGTCTGCAAACGCGACATGAAATCGTGTGACATTGATCACAAGTCGTGGGAGTCAGTTGCCAGCATTCGCCAGAGCTGGCGGGCAGCCATAAAGACAGGGCTAAATTGTGGCGAGTCGAAGAGACTTAGTAGTTGGCAGGAAAAAAGACAGAGGCGCAAGGGGAGAGCCAACTGTGCAACAGCCCCAACAAACAAATTTCTCTGCAGCACCTGTGGAAGAGCCTGTCACTCCAGAATTGGCCTTTATAGCCACTCCAGGTGCTGCTTCACAAACCACTGACCACCTCCAGGCGCGTATCCATTGTCTCTCGAGATAAGGAGGCCCAAAAGAAAGAAGGAGAATTGTGGGGATGTGGTAGGGAATATGGGATTAATGTAGGTTGATGGTCGGTACAGACTGGGTGGGCCGAAGGGCCTGTTTCAGAATCACAGAATAATACAGTGCAGAAGAGGCCCATCGAGTCTGCACCAATGCATTAAAGACACCTGACCTGTCTACCTAATCCCATTTGTTATGACGTGCCAAGTGCTCATCCAGGTACTTTTTAAAGGATGTGAGGCAACCTGCCTTGACCACCCTCCCAGGCAGGGCATTCCAGACCGTCACCACCCTCTGGGTAAAAACGTTCTTCCTCAAATCCCCCTTACACCTCCTGCCTGTCACCTTAAACTTGTGTCCCCTCGTAACTGACCCTTCAACTAAGGGGAACAGCTGCTCCCTATCCACCCTGTCCATGCCCCTCATAATCTTGTACACCTCAATCAGGTCACCCCTCAGTCTTCTCTGCTCCAGCGAAAACAGCCCAAGCCTATCCAACCTCTCTTCATAGCTTAAATGTTCCATCCCAGGCAACATCCTGGTGAATCGCCTCTGCACCCCCTCCAATGCAATCACATCCTTCCTATAATGTGGCGACCAGAATTGCACACAGTACTCCAGCTGTGGCCTTACCAAAGTTCTGTACAATTCCAACATGACCTCCCTGCTTTTGTAATCTATGCCTCGATTGATAAAGGCAAGTGTCCCATATGCCTTTTCACCAGCCTATTAACCTGCCCCCTGCCTTCAGAGATCTATGGACAAACACGCCAAGGTCCCTTTGTTCCTCGGAACTTCCCAGTGTCAGGCCATTCATTGAATACTTCCGTGTCACATTACTCCTTCCAAAGTGTATCACCTCACACTTTTCAGCGTTAAATTCCATCTGCCATTTTTCTGCCCATTTGACCATCCCGTCTATATCTTCCTGTAACCTAAGACACTCCACCTCACTGTTAACCACTCGGCCAATCTTTGTGTCATCCGCGAACTTACTGATCCTACCCCCCACATAGTCATCTATGTCGTTTATATAAATGACAAACAATAGGGGACCCAGCACAGATCCCTGTGGTACACCACTGGACACTGGCTTCCAGTCACTAAAACAGTTGTCTGTCATCACTCTCTGTCTCCTACAGCTAAGCCAATTTTGAATCCACCTTATCAAGTTACCCTGTATCCCATGTGCATTTGCTTTCTTAATAAGTCTCCCATGTGGGACCTTGTCAAAGGCTTTGCTGAAATCTATGTAAACTACATCAACTGCACTACCCTCATCTACACACCTGGTCACATGCTCAAAAAATTCAATCAAATTTGTTAGGCATGACCTCCCTCTGACAAAGCCATGCTGACTATTCCTAATCAAATTTTGCCTCTCCAAGTGGAAATAGATTCTCTCCTTCAGAATTTTCTCCGATAGTTTCCCTACCACTGACGTGAGACTCACTGGTCTGTAGTTCCCTGGCTTATCTCTGCAACCTTTCTTAAATAGTGGGACCACATTAGCTGTTCTCCAGTCCTCTGGCACCTCCCCCGTGGCCAGAGAGGAATTAAAAATTTGGGTCAGAGCCCCTGCAATCTCCACTCTCGCCTCCCACAGCATCCTGGGACACAAATCATCCGATGCTGGAGATTTGTCCACTTTTAAGCCTTCCAAAACCTCCAATACCTTGTCACTCCCTATGACAATTTGCTCAAGAACCTCACAGTCTCGCTCTCTGAGTTCCATATCTACATCCTCATTCTCTTGGGTGAAGACAGATGTGAAGTATTCATTCAACACCCTCCCAATGTCCTCTGGCTCCACCCACAGATTTCCCCCTTGGTCCCTAATGGGTCCTACTCTTTCCCTGGTTATCCTCTTCCCATTGATATAGTTATAGAATATCTTGGGATTTTCCCTACTTTTACCAGACAGAGCTTTCTCATATCCCCTCTTTGCTCTCCTGATTGCTTTCTTAAGCTCCATCCTACACTTTCTGTACTCCACTAATGCTTCCATTGATTTGCTCTCCTTGTATTTGCTAAAATCCCCTCTCTTTTCCTTCTCATGGTACCCTGAATGTTTCTGTTCATCCATGGTTCTCTGGGTTTGTTGCTCCTACCTATTACCCTAGAGGGAACATGTTGGGCCTGTACCCTCCCCATTTTCTTTTTGAATGCCCCCCACTGCTCTTCTGTAGATTTCCTGACAAGTAACTCTTTCCAGTCTACCTTGGCCAGATCCTGCCTTATTTTACTAAAATTCGCTCTTCCCCCAATCCAAAACCGTTTTTTGCAAGTTGTCTATTTCTTTCTCCATAACAAGCTTAAATTGTACCATGTTGTGGTCACTATCACCAAAATGCACCCCCACCAACACATCAACCACCTGTCTGGCTTCATTCCCCAGAATTAGGTCCAGCACTGCACCCTCCCTTGTTGGATCCTCAACATATTGAGCTAAAAGGTTCTCCTGTATACATTTTAAGAACTCCACTCCATCTAAGCCCTTAACACGATGACTATCCCAATTAATGTTGGGAAAGTTGAAATCACCTAATATAATTACCCTATTATTATTACTTTCTTCTTTCTTTCTTTCTTTCTTTCTTTTGGGCCTCCTTATCTCGAGAGACAATGGGTAAGCGCCTGGAGGTGGTCAGTGGTTTGTGAAGCAGCGCCTGGAGTGGGTATAAAGGCCAATTCTGGAGTGACAGGCTCTTCCACAGGTGCTGCAGAGAAATTTGTTTGTCGGGCCTGTTGCACAGTTGGCTCTCCCCTTGCGCCTCTGTCTTTTTTCCTGCCAACTACTAAGTCTCTTCGACTCGCCACAATTTAGCCCTGTCTTTATGGCTGCCCGCCAGCTCTGGCGAATGCTGGCAACTGACTCCCACGACTTGTGATCAATGTCACACGATTTCATGTCGCGTTTGCAGACGTCAGGGCGGCACAGTGGCGCAGTGGTTAGCACCGCAGCCTCACAGCTCCAGGGACCCGGATTCGATTCCAGGTACTGCCTGTGTGGAGTTTGCAAGTTCTCCCTGTGTCTGCGTGGGTTTTCTCCGGGTGCTCCGGTTTCCTCCCACAAGCCAAAAGACTTGCAGGTTGATAGGTAAATTGGCCATTATAAATTGTCACTAGTGTAGGTAGGTGGTAGGGAAATATTGGGACAGGTGGGGATGTTTGGTAGGAATATGGGATTAGCGTAGGGTTAGTATAAATGGGTGGCTGATGTTCGGCACAGACTCGGTGGGCCGAAGGGCCTGTTTCAGTGCTGTATCTCTAATCTAAGTCTTTATAGCGGAGACATGGACGGCCGGTGGGTCTGATACCAGTGGCGAGCTCGCTGTACAATGTGTCTTTGGGGATCCTGCCATCTTCCATGCTGCTCACATGGCCAAGCCATCGCAAGTGCCGCTGACTCAGTAGTGTGTATAAGCTGGGGGTGTTGGCCGCTTCAAGGACTTCTGTGTTGGAGATATAGTCCTGCCACCTGATGCCAAGTATTCTCCGGAGGCAGCGAAGATGGAATGAATTGAGACGTTGCTCTTGGCTGGCATACGTTGTCCAGGCCTCGCTGCCATAGAGCAAGGTACTGAGGACACAGGCCTGATACACTCGGACTTTTGTGTTCCGTGTCAGTACGCCATTTTCCCACACTCTCTTGGCCAGTCTGGACATAGCAGTGGAAGCCTTACCCATGCGCTTGTTGATTTCTGCATCTAGAGACAGGTTACTGGTGATAGTTGAGCCTAGGTAGGTGAACTCTTGAACCACTTCCAGAGCGTGGTCGCCAATATTGATGGATGGAGCATTTCTGACATCCTGCCCCATGATGTTCGTTTTCTTGAGGCTGATGGTTAGGCCAAATTCATTGCAGGCAGCCGCAAACCTGTCGATGAGACTCTGCAGGCACTCTTCAGTGTGAGATGTTAAAGCAGCATCGTCAGCAAAGAGGAGTTCTCTGATGAGGACTTTCCGTATTTTGGACTTCGCTCTTAGACGGGCAAGGTTGAACAACTGCCCCCTGATCTTGTGTGGAGGAAAATTCCTTCTTCAGAGGATTTGAACGCATGTGAAAGCAGCAGGGAGAAGAAAATCCCAAAAAGTGTGGGTGCGAGAACACAGCCCTGTTTCACACCACTCAGGATAGGAAAGGGCTCTGATGAGGAGCCACCATGTTGAATTGTGCCTTTCATATTGTCATGGAATGAGGTGATGATACTTAGTAGCTTTGGTGGACATCCAATCTTTTCTAGTAGTCTGAAGAGACCACGTCTGCTGACGAGGTCAAAGGCTTTGGTGAGATCAATGAAAGCAATGTAGAGGGGCATCTGTATGGGTAGGCATTCAAGGCATTTCTCCTGTATCTGACGAAGGGAGAACAGCATGTCAATGGTCGATCTCTCTGCACGAAAGCCACACTGTGCCTTATTATTACACACCTCTGCAAATTGCGCACATATTTGCTCCTCAATTTCCCACTGACTATCTGGGGGTCTATAATAAACACTGAGCAATGTGGCTGTCCCTTTTTTATTCCTAAACTCTACCCATAAAGCTTCATTTGATGCCCCCTCCAAGAAATCATCTCTCCTTACTGCAGTAACTGACTCCTTAAGTAATATTGCAATGCCCCCTCCTCTTTTACCCCCTCCGCTGTCTCGCCTGAAGATTCTATATCCCGGGATATTCAGCTGCCAATCCTGCCCCTCCCTCAACCATGTCTCCGTGATGGCTACTATATCACAATTCCACGTGTCAATCCTTGCCTTTAACTCATCCGTTTTACCTGTAATACTCCTGGCATTAAAGTAGAGGCCTTCCATCCTGGTCTTACTCCCTTGAAACTTACTTCTGCTGTATTCAGTGCTGTATCTCTCTCTCTCTGACTAGGAACTCTCAAAAGTTGAATGGGAGAGGCTGTTTACAGGTAAAGGGACGTCTGGCAAGTGGGAGGCTTTTATAAGTGAGATAGGAAGAGTTCAGGGCCAGCATGTTCCTGTTAGATGGAATTTTTTAGATTAGATTAGATTAGAGATACAGCACTGAAACAGGCCCTTCGGCCCACCGAGTCTGTGCCGAACATCAACCACCCATTTATACTAATCCTACACTAATCCCATATTCCTACCAAACATCCCCACCTGTCCCTATATTTCCCTACCACTTACCTATACTAGTGACAATTTATAATGGCCAATTTACCTATCAACCTGCAAGTCTTTTGGCTTGTGGGAGGAAACCGGAGCACCCGGAGAAAACCCCCGCAGACACAGGGAGAACTTGCAAACTCCACACAGACAGTACCCGGAATCGAACCCGGGTCCCTGGAGCTGTGAGGCTGCAGTGCTAACCACTGCGCCACTGTGCCGCCCCGGAAGGGCAAGGCTGCCATGTTTAGGGAACCTTGGTTGACGAGGGATGTTGAGGGTCTGGTCAGGACAAAGAAGGAGGCATATGTCAGGTATAGGCAGCTGGGATCAAGCGAGTCCCTCGAGGAGTATAGGGGATGTAGGACTACACTTAAGAAGGAAATTAGGAGGGCGAAAAGGGGCCATGAGATTTCCCTGGCAGATAAGATAAAGGAGAATCCTAAAAGATTCTGTAAGTATATTAAGAGTAAAAGGGTAGCTAGGGAGAGAGTAGGTTCCCTTAAGGATCAGTGTGGTAATCTATGTGTGGAGCCACGGGAAATGGGCGAGGTCTTAAATGAATACTTCTCGTCTGTATTTACCGTGGAGAAGGTCATGGAAGCTAGTGAGTTCAAGGGAGGGAACACCGATATCCTGGAGCATATCAACGTTACAAAGGAGGTGGTGTTGGAAGTTTTGAAGCGCATTAAGGTGGATAAATCCCCAGGACCTGACCAGGTGTATCCTAGGATGCTATGGGAAGCAAGGGAGGAGATTGCTGGGGCCCTGGCAGAGATTTTTGTATCATCGTTAGCCACGGGTGAGGTACCGGAAGACTGGAGGATAGCTAATGTTGTGCCTTTATTTAAGAAGGGCAGCAGGGATAAGCCAGGGAACTACAGGCCGGTGAGCCTTACATCAGTGATGGGAAAGTTATTGGAAGGGATTCTGAGAGACAGGATTTATATGCATTTGGAAAGGCATGGACTGATTAGGGATAGTCAGCATGGCTTTGTGCGTGGGAAATCATGTCTCACGAATTTGATTGAGTTTTTCGAGGAGGTGACCAAGAGGATTGACGAGGACAGGGCGGTGGACATTGTCTACATGGACTTTAGCAAGACCTTTGACAAGGTCCTGCATGGTAGGCTGGTCGGGAAGGTTCGAACACATGGGATCCAGGGTGAGATAGCCAATTGGATACAAAATTGGCTTGGTGATAGGAGGCAGAGGGTGGTAGTGGAGGGTTGTTTTTCAGATTGGAGGTCGGTGACCAGTGGTGTGCCGCAGAGATCGGTGCTGGGCCCTCTGTTGTTTGTCATATATATTAATGACTTGGATGTGAATGTAGGGAGCATGATTAGTAAGTTTGCAGATGACACCAAAATTGGTGGTATAGTGGACAGTGAAGAAGGTTGTCTAAGGTTACAACAGGATATAGATCAACTGGGGAAGTGGACAAGGGATTGGCAAATGGAATTTAATGCAGACAAGTGTGAAGTGATGCATTTTGGGAAGTTAAACCAGGGCAGGACATATACAGTGAATGGCAGGGCCCTGGGGAGACTTTCTGAGCAGAGAGACCATGGGGTGCAAGTACATAGTTCCCTGAAAGTGGCAACACAGGTAGACAGGGTGGTGAAGAAGGCGTATGGCATGCTTGCCTTCATCAGCCGAGGCATTGAGTACAAGAGTTGGGACGTCATGTTACAGTTGTACATAACGTTGGTTAGGCCGCATTTGGAGTACTGTGTGCAGTTCTGGTCGCCGCACTACAGGAAAGATGTGATTAAGCTAGAGAGGGTGTAGAAAAGATTCACAAGGATGTTGCCTGGTTTGGAGGGCTTGAGTTATAAAGAGAGATTGGATAGGCTGGGTCTGTTTTCCCTGGAGCGAAGGAGGCTGAGAGGGGACATGATAGAGGTATCTAAAATGATGAGAAGCATAGATAGGGTAGATAGCCAGAGTCTGTTTCCCATGGTAGGGGTGACTAAAACTAGAGAGCATAGATTTAAGGTGAGAGGGAGGAGGTTTAAAGGGGATCAAAGGGGTAAATCTTTCACACAAAGAATAGTGGGTATCTGGAATGAGCTGCCTGAGGAGGTGGTGGAGGCAGGAACAGTAGCAGCATTTAAGAGGCATCTGGACAGGTACTTGAATGAGCAAGGCATAGAGGGATATGGAATTAATGCAGGCAGGTGGGATTAGTATAGATAGGCATTATGGTCTGCATGGACGTGGTGGGCCGAAGGGCCTGTTTCTATGCTGTACGACTCTATGACTCTAATTGGAGAGATCTTTCAAAGAGCCAGCACAGATCCGATGGGCTGAATGGCCTCTTTAGGTGCTGTATATTTCTGTGATACTGTATCGCTAAGTCTGTTCTGTACAATCTGCTGCCTTGTGTATGTCCACCAGAACTGCAGAGAATTTCACCCAGATAATGATTGCTCTGTGATCTAACTCTTTCTACCCACCTTTACCACAAATCTCTTCATGTCATTGCATTACAAAAATTGATAATCTCAGGTTTAAAATTAACTGATCAAACATCGATTGCCATTTGCGGGAGAGATTTCCAAACTTCTCCCACCCTGTGTGTGTGGAAGTTTTTGCGAATTTCACTGCTGAAAGGTCTGGCTGTTGTATTTACTCTGTCCCCTCGCCGTAGACTCCCCAACCAGCAGAAATTGTTTCTCTCTCTCTATCTGGTCAAATCACCCCTTAAACTTTGCAATTCCTGGGAATACACTCCTAGTGTGTGTAATCTCGCCTCGTAATTTAACCCTTGGAGTCCTGGTATCATTCTGGTAAATCTATACTGCACTCCCCCCAAGACCAATATCTACTTACTAAGGTACGAGGCCCAGAACTGCTCACAGTAACTCCAGGTGTGGTCTAACCAGGGCTTCTACCCTCTTGTATTCTACTCCTCAAGATATAAAGGCCAGCATCCATTGGCCTTTCTAATTATCTTCTCTACCTGTTCATGATATTTTAATGATCTGTGTACCTGGACTCCCCCAAGTCTCTTTGGATCCAGCTTTTCACCATTTAGAAAGTTCGCTGTTCGATCCTTTTTAGGTCCAAAGTGGATGATCTCACATTTGCCTACATTGAAACTCATTTGCCACAGTTTTCCAAAAGGCTTTCGATAAGGTGCCACATAAAAGGTTACTACACTAGATAAAAGCTCATGGTTTTGGGGGTGATGTATTAGTTAGGCAGTCACCTGTCCATGCTAACAGGAAACAGAGAGTTGGGATAAATGGGTCATTTTCAGGTTGGCCAACTGTACCTAGTGGTTGCCACAGGGATCAATGCTGGGGCCTCAACTAGTGTTACGACCGAGATGGGAGGAGTGCACTGTTAATTCAGTCCCACTTCTCCACGGATCACAGCATATCAATACATTTTTCCCATCTACCGAAGAATAGTCAATTGGACTCTATTTGTATCCCAGAATAAAGCACATCAACCAGATTTCTTTAAACAAGAACATTAGCTATTTATTAGGAAAAAAATAAGTCTTAGCCACTAATGAGATAAATCTATATATATGAAAGCTCCTTATTTCCCTAGCCCTCATGTACACACATATACATTCAAAAAAAGCCAGTTAACAGGGAAAAAAGGATTTCGGTTTACATCTATTTCTTAGGAATAGAACAATAATAAAAATAAATCAATTTGTCACATTCTGGTAGGAAATTCTTCGTTTGGGTGAGGTGTCCCAGAGTCGAATGCCCCTCGAAGTCCCTCCAGGTGAGGTTGATGAACAGTCTATGATGGGTAGGCATTCAAGGCAATTCAGCTACAGCAGGCATCATGTAGGTCTTTCAGCTGGGGTGTAGCAACAGGTCTGCGTAGGACTCACAGCAGCATCAATACAGTAGTAGAATCTTTCCTCAGGTTCCAGGATTTCCCAAAACAGAGGAGGAAACAGGAACCACAGCGGATGCAGGAATTCTTCAGAGACAAGAGGAAATAGGAATCTGCCACCTTTCAAATACAGAGTTTCTTTTCAAGAGATGCAAGTTTCCTTCACAGAGAGAAGTCTTTTTCTAAATCTTCCACTTTGATCTCCAGGCAGGTCAGAAACTAAATTTCAAAATACCTGCTTTTTGTCCAACTCACTGGCTTTTAAAAGGGCCCAAAGTGAAAGTAAACCTTCCTGAGCTGATCATATGACCAGACACAGTGTCTTTGCTGTCATTCATAGTGTTTCTCTGAGGGGGTCAAACCCCCCCGGCTGACTTCCTTGAAACTGATTGCTTTTCCTATTCTGGTATACAAAGTCAACATCCAAACATTTCAGTTATTCGCAGGTGTCCATGTCCACTGAAAATCCTTTTATCAATTCTTTAAAACACATAGAGTTCTAAGATTTTAGTACAAAAATAAAACCTCTTGTAACACTATTTACGATCTATATTAATGACTTGGATGAAGGGACAGAGTAAATTGCAGCCAAATTTGCAGACGATACAACAATAGGTAGGAAAGCAAGTTGTGAGGAGGATAAGAGAGTCTGCAAAGCGTTATAGATAAGTTAAATGAGTGGACAAAAATTTGACAGATGGAGTATAATGTGGGAAAATATGAACGTGTCCACTTTTGTAGGATGTGAGCTGAATCTTTTTCAAACAATTGATCCGCATGTCAAAATTTTCCAATTCACTGTTTGCCATGTAAACGGTCACGCTGGAGTTGAGGTCTCCGGGCACTAGGTGGCACTGTTGGGCACATTGAAGGGGAAGGAGGTGTGACGTCAGCTGCTCAAGCGGCCTTGCCAACTCTCTCGTGTGCCCCACGTTGGCGTGCGTTTCCTTTCTGTTGCCCCCGCTCCCCCATGATATTTTTACATTAAACACTAAAGTCACAAAAAGAAATCAGAAACTTGAACATCAGCAACTTGGCAAAGGGTGCCATTTACAATGGGAATTTTCTATGTAAACACTCACATTGCAGTTCCGCCCTCCTGCCAGCGGAGGGGCGCTGCAACGGTGCCCTCTGTGGCAAGGAGCATACAATTGCAGCCCGACGCGATTGCATTGCGTTCTTGGCCATTTACAATGCAGTTGGGGACAATAAGGACAGAATTGAAAGTGGCTGAAGTCCTGCCTACTGGAGATAGTGCAAATGTCTCCTGCTTTCGATCAGCTGCGTTCGTGTCCCTCAATGACAAGGGTGGTCTGGGAAGAGGGGGAGGCACTCGCACGCCAGACTGCTTTGGTGCAGGAACGGATGAATTGTTTGCTCAGTTCCGATATGTCTGCTGCCAGTGTGATGCAGATCTACTTTTTAATGAAAAATAAATGATTATTTTTATTATGAAATGGTTGATTTATTGGATCCTGAAATGTCTGCACTTCACTCCAGACGGACGAAGAGAATGAACCCCCAACTGGGGCTTGAGGAAATAATGGATGGTTTTCGAGGTGAGGTGTCCGAAGAACTAGGAGCAGGAGTAGGCCATTCAGCCCCTCGAACCTGCTCCGCCATTCAATACTATCATGGCTGATCTCATCTCGGCCTCAACTCCACTTTCCTGCCTGTTCTCCATAACCCTTCAACCCATTACTAATTAAAAATCTCTCTATCTCCTCCTTAAATTTACCCAATTACTCGGTATCCACCGCACTCTGGGGTAGTGAATTCCACAGACTCACGACCCTGTGAGAGAAGTAATTTCTCCTCATCTCCGTTTTAAATCTGCTACCCCTTATCCTAAAACTATGACCTCTCCTTCTAGATTGCCCCACCAGAGGAAACATCCTCTCTGTGTCTACTTTGTCAATCCCCTTAATCATCTTATATACCTCAATTAGATCTCCTCTCATTCTTCTAAAGGCCTAAACTGATCAATCTTTCTTCATAAGACAAACCCCCTCATCTCTGGAATCAATCTAGTGAACCTCCTCTGAACTGCCTCCAATACAACTACATCCCTCCTCAAGTAAGGGGACCAAAACTGTACGCAATACTCCAGGTGCGGTCTCACTAATGCCTTGTTCAGTTGCAGCAACACTTCCCTACTTTTATATTCTATTCCGTTCTCAATAAATGCCAAAATTCCATTTGCCTTGCTGATTATCTGCTGTACCTGCAGACTAGTTTTCTGTGATTCATGCACGAGGACACCCAGATCCCTCTGCAACGAAGCATTCTGAAGTTTCTCTCCATTTAGATCATTTTCCTTTCTATTCTTACGACCCAAAATGGATAACCTCACACTTATCTACGTTAAACTCTATCTGCCAAATTTTGGCCCATTCACCTAACCTATCCATAGCCATTTGTAAATTTCTTATTTCTTTATTGCAACTTACTATCCCACCTATTTTAGTGTCATCTGCAAATTTGCCTTTAGTACCTTCTATCCCTACATCCAAGTCATTAATATAGATTATAAATAGCTGGGGCCCAAGGACCGAACCCTGTGGCATCCCAATAGTTACATCTTGCCAACCAGAAAAGGACCCATTTATCCCGACTCTCTGTTTTCTGTTGGTTAGCCAATCCTCTATCCAAGCTAATAAATTGCCCCGAACCCCATGTGATCTTACCTTGTGTATTAACCTTTTGTGCAGGACCTTATCAAATGCCTTCTGGAAGTCCAGATATACTATATACTACTAGTGTATAGAACAAGGCTCCTAGTGTCATTAGTATTTTTTAATGTAGGGAGTAACTAATTAATCTAAAGGTAAGTCATGACAGGAGAGCTCAGCCCCATGATCTTCTCCTCCTGCGCTATGTGGGAAATCAGGGATGCTTCCAGTGTTTGAGGGCTCTCCGCTTCTTCCTGGAACAGAGGCCCAACCAGTCCCCATCCACCAACACCCTCCTCCGCCTGGCTGAACTTGTTCTCACATTGAACAACTTCTCCTTCAACTCCATGCATTTCCTTCAAGTAAAAGGTGTTGCTATGGGTACCCGCATGGGTCCTAGTTATGTCTGTCTTTTTGTGGGACATGTCGAGCATTCTTTGTTCCAGTCCTACTCAGGCCCCCTCCCCCAACTCTTTTTCCGGTACATTGATGACTGTATCGGTGCCGTTTCCTGCTCCCGCCCCGAACTAGAAAACTTTATCAACTTTGCTTCCAATTTCCACCCTTCTCTCACCTTTACATGGTCCATCTCTGACACTTCCCTTCCCTTCCTCGACTTCTCTGTCTCCATCTCTGGGGATAGGCTGTCTACCAATATCCATTATAAGCCCACTGACTCCCACAGCTACCTCGACTACACTTCTTCACACCCTACCTCCTGAAAGGACTCCATTCCATTCTCCCAGTTTCTCCGTCTCCGACGCATCTGCTCTGATGATGCTACCTTCCATGACGGTGCTTCTGATATGACCTCCTTTTTCCTCAACCGAGGATTTCCCCCCACTGTGGTTGACAGGGCCCTCAACCGTGTCCGGCCCATTCCCCGCACCTCTACCCTCACCCCTTCCCCTCCCTCCCAGAACCGTGACAGGGTTCCCCTTGTCCTCACTTTTCATCCCACCAGCCTCCATATCCAAAGGATCATCCTCCGCCATTTTCGCCACCTCCAGCGTGATGCCACTACCAGTCGCATCTTCCCCTCCCTTCCCCTCTCAGCATTCCGAAGGGATCGTTCCCTCCGCGACACCCTGGTCCACTCCTCCATTACTCCCACCACCTCGTCCCAGGGCACCTACCCTTGCAATCGCAGGAGGTGTAATACCTGCCCATTTACCTCCTCTCTCCTCACTATCCCAGGCCCCAAACACTCCTTTCAGGTGAAGCAGCGATTTACTTGTACTTCTTTCAATGCAGTATACTGTATTCGCTGCTCACAGTATGGTCTCCTCTACATTGGGGAGACCAAGCGCAGACTGGGTGACCGCTTTGCGGAGCATCTCCGCTCAGTCCGCAAGCAGGACCCTGAGCTTCTGGTTGCTTGCCATTTCAACACTCCCCCCTGCTCTCATGCTCACATCTCTGTCCTGGGATTGCTGCAGTGTTCCAGTGAACATCAACGCAAGCTCGAGGAACAGCATCTCATCTACCGATTAGGCACACTACAGCCTGCCGGACTGAACATTGAGTTCAATAATTTCAGAGCATGACAGCCCCCCCATTTTACTTTCATTTTTAGTTATTTTTAGTTATTTTTTCTTCCTTTTTTTTACATTCCTTTTTACATTTTTTACAATCTTTTTTTGCATTTATTTCATTTCATCTTAGTTTGTTCAGTTTGCTTACCCACTGTTTTTTTCAGGTTGTTTTTCTTCAGGTTTGCACTTGCTGCTGTTCAATATTCAGTATATTCACACCTAATCTGTACTAATGCTTTGTCTTTCAACACACCATTAACATATTGTTTGCCTTTGCTCCGTGACCTTTTGGTCAGCAATGTGGCCTGGTCCAATCTGCACCTTCTCCTTTGTTATCTCTTGCCCCACCCCCACCTCACTTGTTTATAATCTGTGACTTTTCTAATATTTGTCAGTTCCGAAGAAGGGTCACTGACCCGAAACGTTAACTCTGCTTCTCTTTCCACAGATGCTGCCAGACCTGCTGAGTGAATCCAGCATTTCTTGTTTATGCTTCCAGTGTCCCTGATGACCATGTGTGCAGGAAGTGTATCCATCTGCAGCTACTGACGACCCGTATTACGGAGCTGGAGCTGCGGGTGGATTCACTGTGGAGAATCCGTGATGCTGAGGACATCATGGATAGCACGTTTAGCGAGGTGGTCACACCGCAGGTAATGTCAGCACAGGTAGAAAAGGGATGGGTGACCACCAGACAGAGTAGTAGGCGCAGGCAGGTAGTGCAGGAGTCCCCTGTGGCCATCCCCATATCAAACCGATATACCGCTTTGGATACAGTTGGGGGGGGGGAATGACCTCCCAGGGGAAAGCAGCAACAGCTAGGTCTGTGTCACCACGGAGGGCTCTGCTGCACAGCAGGGGAGGAAAAGGGTTGGAAGAGCTATAGTGATAGGGGATTCTATTGTAAGGGGTACAGATAGGCGTTTCTGTGGCCACAAACGAGACTCCAGGATGGTATGTTGCCTCCCTGGTGCTAGGGTCAAGGATGTCTCTGAGCGACTGCAGGACATTCTGAAAGGGGAGGGTGAGCAGCCAGAGGTCGTGGTCTATATTGGTACTAACGACATAGGCAGGAAGAGAGATGAGGTCCTGCAAAGTGAATATAGGGAGTTAGGCAGAAGGTTAAAAAGCAGGACCTCTCGGGTAGTAATCTCAGGATTACTCCCTGTGCCACGTGCTAGTGAGGGTAGGAATAGGAGGATTAGGCAAATGAATGCGTGGCTGAAGAGCTGGTGTAGGCGGGAGGGCTTCAGATACTTGGATCATTGGGATCTCTTCTGGTGCAGAGGTGACCTGTACAAGAAGGATAGGTTGCATCTAAACTGGAGGGGCACTAATATCCTTGAGGGACCTGCAGACTGCAACAACAGCGGTTTTTATTCGAATGGCCCCTTTAAAACAGTAACACGCCTCCAAGGTGATTCACAGGAGCGATAATCAGACAATCTGATCCTGAGCAACGTGAGCAGGTTTTAGGGACAGGTGATAAAAGCTCGGTCAAAGAGGTGGGCTTTAAGGAGTGTCTTGAGAACAGAGAGATGGATATCGGAGCTCAGGACCCAGGCAGGCAATGAAGTTAATGATCTGACACGACTAGAGAGAGAGAGAGAGAACACGCTGGCAAAGTGTACAAGACAGAAAGACAGATGTGCATTTCCATACCCTCAGGATATCCCAAATCACTCCACACCCAATGACGCCCTTTTTGAAGTGTAGTCACTCTTGGATGGAACATGGCAACCATTTTGTGCACAGCAGGATTCCACAAACTGTAATGTGATACATGACCCAGATGGTGTTATTTTGAAGTGATGTGGGGTCAAGGGAGCAATATTGGCCCCAGGACACTGGGGAGAACCAACCACCCACCCTCCCCCTCCCCTCAACTCAACTCCCAGCCCCTCCCCTCCCCTCAACTCAACTCCCAGCCCCTCCCCTCCCCCGCCCTTCTACAAACCGTAGCCACGGGATCTTTTACATCCACCTGAGAGGGCAGACGGGTTTAATGTCACATCCTGAGAAACGGCACCACCGACAGTGCGGCACTCCCTCAGTACTGACCCTCTGACAGTGCGGCACTCCCTCAGTACTGACCCTCCGACAGTGCGGCACTCCCTCAGTACTGACCCTCCTACAGTGCAGCACTCCCTCAGTACTGACCCTCCGACAGTGCAGCACTCCCTCAGTACTGACCCTCCGACAGTGCGGCACTCCCTCAGTACTGACCCTCCGACAGTGCGGCACTCCCTCAGTACTGACCCTCCTACAGTGCAGCACTCCCTCAGTACTGACCCTCCGACAGTGCAGCACTCCCTCAGTACTGACCCTCCGACAGTGCAGCGCTCCCTCAGTACTGACCCCCCCGACAGTGCACCACTCCCTCAGTACTGGCCCTCCGACAGTGCGGCACTCCCTCAGTACTGACCCTCCAACAGTGCGGCACTCCCTCAGTACTGACCCTCCGACAGTGCGGCACTCCCTCAGTACTGACCCTCCGACAGTGCGGTATTCCCTCAGTACTGACCCTCAGACAGTGCGGAGCTCCCTCAGTACTGACCCTCCGACAGTGCAGCACTCCCTCAGTACTGACCCTCCGACAGTGCAGCACTCCCTCGGTACTGACCCTCCGACAGTGCGGAGCTCCCTCAGTACTGACCCTCCGACAGTGCAGCACTCCCTCAGTACTGACCCTCCGACAGTGCAGCACTCCCTCAGTACTGACCCTCCGACAGTGCAGCACTCCCTCAGTACTGACCCTCCGACAGTGCGGCACTCCCTCAGTACTGACCCTCCTACAGTGCAGCACTCCCTCAGTACTGACCCTCCGACAGTGCAGCACTCCCTCAGTACTGACCCTCCGACAGTGCGGCACTCCCTCAGTACTGACCCTCCGACAGTGCGGCACTCCCTCAGTACTGACCCTCCTACAGTGCAGCACTCCCTCAGTACTGACCCTCCGACAGTGCAGCACTCCCTCAGTACTGACCCTCCGACAGTGCAGCGCTCCCTCAGTACTGACCCCCCCGACAGTGCACCACTCCCTCAGTACTGGCCCTCCGACAGTGCAGCACTCCCTCAGTACTGACCCTCCGACAGTGCGGCACTCCCTCAGTACTGACCCTCCGACAGTGCGGCACTCCCTCAGTACTGACCCTCCTACAGTGCAGCACTCCCTCAGTACTGACCCTCCGACAGTGCAGCACTCCCTCAGTACTGACCCTCCGACAGTGCAGCGCTCCCTCAGTACTGACCCCCCCGACAGTGCACCACTCCCTCAGTACTGGCCCTCCGACAGTGCGGCACTCCCTCAGTACTGACCCTCCGACAGTGCGGCACTCCCTCAGTACTGACCCTCCGACAGTGCAGCACTCCCTCAGTATTGACCCTCCGACAGTGCAGCACTCCCTCAGTACTGACCCTCCGACAGTGCAGCACTCCCTCAGTACTGACCCTCCGACAGTGCAGCACTCCCTCAGTACTGACCCTCCGACAGTGCGGCACTCCCTCAGTACTGACCCCCCGACAGTGCGGCACTCCCTCAGTACTGACCCTCCGACAGTGCGGTATTCCCTCAGTACTGACCCTCCGACAGTGCGGAGCTCCCTCAGTACTGACCCTCCGACAGTGCAGCACTCCCTCAGTACTGACCCTCCGACAGTGCAGCACTCCCTCGGTACTGACCCTCCGACAGTGCGGAGCTCCCTCAGTACTGACCCTCCGACAGTGCAGCACTCCCTCAGTACTGACCCTCCGACAGTGCAGCACTCCCTCAGTACTGACCCTCCGACAGTGCAGCACTCCCTCAGTACTGACCCTCCGACAGTGCGGCGCTCCCTCAGTACTGACCCTCCGACAGTGCGGCGCTCCCTCAGTACTGACCCCCCGACAGTGCGGCACTCCCTCAGTACTGACCCTCCGACAGTGCGGCACTCCCTCAGTACTGACCCTCCGACAGTGCGGCACTCCCTCAGTACTGACCCTCCGACAGTGCGGCACTCCCTCAGTACTGACCCTCCGACAGTGCGGCACTCCCTCAGTATTGACCCTCCGACAGTGCGGCACTCCCTCAGTACTGACCCTCCGACAGTGCAGCACTCCCTCAGTACTGACCCTCCGACAGTGCGGCACTCCCTCAGTACTGACCCTCCGACAGTGCGGCACTCCCTCAGTACTGACCCCCCGACAGTGCGGCACTCCCTCAGTACTGACCCTCCGACAGTGCGGTATTCCCTCAGTACTGACCCCCCGACAGTGCAGCACTCCCTCAGTACTGACCCTCCGACAGTGCGGCACTCCCTCAGTACTGACCCCCCGACAGTGCGGCACTCCCTCAGTACTGACCCTCCGACAGTGCAGCACTCCCTCAGTACTGACCCTCCGACAGTGCGGCACTCCCTCAGTACTGACCCCCCGACAGTGCGGCACTCCCTCAGTACTGACCCTCCGACAGTGCAGCACTCCCTCAGTACTGACCCTCCGACAGTGCAGCACTCCCTCAGTACTGACCCTCCGACAGTGCGGAGCTCCCTCAGTACTGACCCTCCGACAGTGCAGCACTCCCTCAGTACTGACCCTCCGACAGTGCGGAGCTCCCTCAGTACTGACCCCCCGACAGTGCAGCACTCCCTCAGTACTGACCCTCCGACAGTGCAGCACTCCCTCAGTACTGACCCTCCGACAGTGCGGCACTCCCTCAGTACTGACCCCCCGACAGTGCGGCACTCCCTCAGTACTGACCCTCCGACAGTGCAGCACTCCCTCAGTACTGACCCTCCGACAGTGCAGCACTCCCTCAGTACTGACCCTCCGACAGTGCGGAGCTCCCTCAGTACTGACCCTCCGACAGTGCAGCACTCCCTCAGTACTGACCCTCCGACAGTGCGGAGCTCCCTCAGTACTGACCCCCCGACAGTGCAGCACTCCCTCAGTACTGACCCCCCGACAGTGCAGCACTCCCTCAGTACTAATTCTGTGGCGTATCCGCCTATATTATACGATGGACAATCTGGTGTGGGGCTGAGGGAACTTTGATGACTATCAGTGTTCTGTGAAGCCTTTATTCCGTCCTCCCAGTTTCTCCGAGTCATCTGTTCTGATGTTGAACCTTCCATTTCAGTGCTTCTGATATGTCTTTCTTTTTCCTCAACTGAGGATTCCCCCTGCCCTCGAGCATGTCTGTCTAATACCCACACTTCTGTTCTCATTCCTTCCCCTCCCTCTGGCTCCCAGCCAGAACCACCCTTTGTCCTCACCTTCTGTCTCACTAAGTTCCCTGTTCAACTGATCATCCTGCACCATTTCACATCAACAACAACAACTATTTTTATAGTGACCTTGACATCATTAAAATATCCCAAGGTGCTTTACAGGAACATTGTAGTAAAAAATAGAACTAAGGCAGACAAAGTGGTGAAAACGAGTGGTACTCCAGAGGATTGGGAATTTTTTAGGAACCAGCAGCGGATGATTAAAAAGCTAATAAAGAGGGAGAAAATTGATTATGAAAGTAAATTGGCAAAAAATATTTTTAAAAAGCAAGAGCTTCTACAGGTATATAAAAAGAGAGCAGCTATAGTGAGTGTGGGACCCTTGGAGGATGTGACTGGAGAATTGATAACGGGGAACAGGGAAATGGCAGATAATTTAAACCAATATTTTACATCGATCTTCACACTGGAGGACACTATAAACATCCCTCAGATATCAGATAAACAAGGAGCTAATGGGAGGAAAGATCTTGTAACAGCCTCTATCACGATGGACAAAGTATTTGACAAACTAATGGGACTAAAGGCAGACAAGTCACCAGGACCTGATGACCTGTATCCAAGGGTTTTAAAGGAAGTGGCTGCAGAGATAGTGGAGGCATTGGTCAAAATATTCCAGAACTCACTGGATTCCGGGAGGGTCCCTGCAGATTGGAAAACCACTAATGTGACGCCCCTGTTCAAGAAGGGAGGGAGACAAAAAGCAGGAAACTATAGGCCAGTCAGCCTAACATCGGTCGTTGTGAAAATGCTAGAGTCCATTATTAAGGAAGAAATAGCAGGACATTTAGAAAAGCTTAACACAATCAAACAGAGTCAACATGGTTTTGTGAAAGGGAAATCATGTTTGACAAATTTTCTAGAGTTCTTTGAGGATATAACAAGCAGTTGATAAAGGGGAACTGGTAGATGTAATGCATTTAGATTTCCAGAAGGTATTCGATAAGGTGCCACCTAAAAGATTATTGCACAAGATAGGAGCTCACGGTATTGGGGGTAATGAATTAGCATGGATTGAGGATTGGTTAACACACAGAAGACAGAGAGTCGGGATTAATGGGTCTTTTTCAGGTTGGAAAGACATAACCAGTGGAGTGCCACAAGGAGCAGTCCTAGGGCCTCAATTATTTACTATCTATATTAATGACTTGGAGGAGGAGACAGAGTGTAATATATCCAAATTTACTGACAATACAAAAATAGGTGGGAGAGCATGTTGTGATGAGGACATGAGGAATCTACAAGGGGATATAGATAGGTTGAGTGAGTGGGCAAAAACTTAGCAGATGGAGTTTAATGTAGGAAAGTGTGAGGTCATACACTTTGGTAGGAAGAATCAAAAGGCAGATTATTATTTAAATGGAGAAAGACTCCACAAAAGTGCAGCACAGAGGGATCTGGGTGATCTTGTACATGAAACACAAAAATGTTAGCATGCAGGTACAGCAAGTAATTAAGACGGCAAATGGAATTTTGGCCTTTATTGTGAGGGGGTTAGAGTTTTAAAATAGAGAAGTCTTGTTACAACTGTCCAGGGTGTTGGTGAGGCCACACCTGGAGCACTGTGTACAGTACTGGTCCCAATATTTAAGGAAGGATATACTGGCTAAGACTCTACATGAATCGGATGGACCTGCAGGGCGGAAAGGGACTGGCTTTCCTCACCAGGTGGTGGTGGATTGTCAGCCAGGATCCTCACAGCTTTCCTAGGCCCTGAACCTCTGGATGGCAAAGACAGGGGCTGCGTCAGTCTGGAGGGCCCGGAGGATGTCGACATCAAGGAGGCCGTCCTCACACCACCTACCTACCCCCCCTTCCCCCCACCCGCACCCCCTTCCCCCCCCGCACCCCCTTCCCCCCCCCCCGCACCCCCGCACCCCCTTCACCCCTCCCCTTCTCCCCCGCACCGCCTTCTCCCCGCACCCCCTTCCCCCCCCGCACCGCCTTCTCCCCGCACCCCCTTCACCCTTCCCCTTCGCCCCCAGCACCCACTTCTCCCCTCCCCTTCGCCCCCAGCACCCACTTCTCCCCTCCCCCTTCCCCCCACACCCCGTTCACCCCTCCCCCTCCCCTTCTTCCCGCATCCCCCTTCTCCCATCCCCCTTCTCCCCTCCCCTTCTTCCCGCATCCCCCTTCTCCCATCCCCCTTCTCCCATCCCCCTTCACCGCCTCCCCCTGCACCGCCTCCCCCTGCACCGCCTGCCCCTTCCCCCTGCAGCCACTTCTCTCCTCCCTTTCTCCCCTCCCCCCTCGCACCCATTTGTTACCCCTTTCCCCCACCGCACCCCCTTCACCCACACCCCATCCCCATCCCCCTCTGCTCCCCTTTCCCCCCTGCACACCCTTCACCCCACACCCCTCCTCCCTCCGCACCCCCTTTCCCCCTCGCACCCACTGCCCCTCGCGCCCCCTTCTCCCCTCCCCCCTCGCACCCCCTCCTCTCTCCCTCTATGAAATCGCACAGTTTACTTGTTATGGCCCCTTCTCAGTGACAGGAAGTAACAACCCCACTGCCTTGTGGGCGTCTCGGGAGAGACCAAGGCTAAGGGAGTAAACCCTAACAGAAAATCCGGAGCGGAACCCCGTAGGCAGTCATGTGTCACCTTTGGCATGTTTCCGGCAGTTCCTGCAGCTATACTGGTGCCAAACGTCATGCACTGCACTCCTTTGGACCCCACCAGAAAGGCCGAGAGGGGGGTTTTGACGATTGGGCAACTCACAACCTGCATACATTCACCCAGGCATGCGCCATGGAGAGGTCACTCCATAGTCGCCTCACAGTGACTGAAACAACACGGAAGGCAGCAGTTACGGGTTATAAGTCCAGATAAATTGGCGTAGAGATTGGGCGCCACGGGTTGCCTTTGTCGGTGGGAGAGATCATCGCATCTCACTGGACAGCTACCGCCCGTCTCAAACCGGGCAGCCCCTGGTCAGTAAGGTTCTGTCCCGCCACAGTCCACCTGCTTCAATGGGTGCTTGGAGCTCAGGGTCATTGCCCGACAAGTGGACTGTAACACTGCACCAAACAGCACGACAAAAAAAGGAAAGAAGGTACCAGCCCTTCGCTTTGCAAGCTGGAACATCAGAACTATGTGTCCTGGTCTGTCGGAAGACCTTACACAAATCAACGATTCTCGGAAGACCGCCATCATTAACAACGAGCTCAGTAGACTCAATGTAGACATTGCAGCACTTCAGGAGACTCGCCTCCCCGCGAGTGGCTCTCTAGCAGAGCAAGACTACACCTTCTTCTGGCAGGGCAGGGATCCTGAAGAACCAAGACAGCATGGAGTGGGCTTCGCCATCAGAAACTCTTTGCTCAGCATGATAGAGCCTCCCTCAAATGGCTCGGAACGCATACTGTCCATCCGACTGCTCACCGCCTCTGGTCCAGTACACCTACTCAGCATCTATGCTCCAACACTCTGCTCCCCACCTGAAGCTAAAGACCAGTTCTACGAGGAACGCCATAATATCATTAGTAGCATTCCTATTACTGAACATTTCTTCCTGCTGGGGGACTTTAATGCCAGGGTTGGGGCCGACCATGATTCATGGCCCTCCTGACTTGGGCGCTATGGCATTGGAAGGATGAATGAGAATGGACAGAGACTGCTGGGGTTGTGTACCTATCACAACCTCTGCATCAGCAACTCGTTCTTTCACACTAAACCCTGTCACCAGGTTTCTTGGAGGCACCCAAGATCACGTCGTTGGCACCAGCTAGACCTCATTGTCACAAGGCGAGCCTCTTTAAACAGCGTTCAAATCACACGCAGCTTCCACAATGCGGACTGTGACACCGACCACTCCCTGGTGTGCAGCAAGGTTAGACTCAGACCAAAGAAGTTGCATCATTCCAAGCAGAAGGGCCACCCGCGCATCAACACGAGCAGAATTTCTCACCCACAGCTGTTACAAAAATTTCTAAATTCACTTGTAACAGCCCTTCAAAACACTCCCACAGGGGATGCTGAGACCAAGTGGGCCCACATCAGAGACGCCATCTACGACTCGGCAATGACCACCTACGGTAAACGTGCGAAGAGAAATGCAGACTGGTTTCAATCTCAAATCGAAGAGCTGGAACCTGTCATAGCCGCTAAGCGCATTGCACTGTTGAACTACAAGAAAGTCCCCAGTGAGTTAATATCCGCAGCACTTAAAGCAGCCAGAAGCGCTGCACAAAGAACAGCCAGGCGTTGCGCAAACGACTACTGGCAACACCTAAGCAGTCATATTCAGCTGGCCTCAGACACCGGAAACATCAGAGGAATGTATGATGGCATTAAGAGAGCTTTTGGGCCAACCATCAAGAAGATCGCCCCCCCTCAAGTATAAATCGGGAAATGCAAGCAAATGGACCGCTGGGTGGAACACTACCTAGAACTGTACTCCAGGGAAAATGTTGTCACTGAGACTGCCCTCAATGCAGCCCAGTCTCTACCAGTCATGGATGAGCTGGACATACAGCCAACCAAATCGGAACTCAGTGATGCCATTGATTCTCTAGCCAGCGGAAAAGCCCCTGGGAAGGACAGCATTACCCCTGAAATAATCAAGAGTGCCAAGCCTGCTATACTCTCAGCACTACATGAACTGCTTTGCCTGTGCTGGGACGAGGGACAAGCACCCCAGGACATGCACGATGCCAATATCATCACCCTCTATAAAAACAAAGGTAACCGCGGTGACTGCAACAACTACCGTGGAATCTCCCTGCTCAGCATAGTGGGGAAAGTCTTTGCTCGAGTCGCTCCAAACAGGCTCCAGAAGCTGGCTGAGCACGTCTACCCTGAGGCACAGTCCTCATCAGAGAACTCCTCTTTGCTGACGATGCTGCTTTAACATCTCACACTGAAGAGTGCCTGCAGAGTCTCATGGACAGGTTTGCGGCTGCCTGCAATGAATTTGGCCTAACCATCAGCCTCAAGAAAACGAACATCATGGGGCAGGACGTCAGAAATGCTCCATCCATCAATATTGGCGACCACGATCTGGAAGTGGTTCAAGAGTTCACCTACCTAGGCTCAACTATCACCAGTAACCTGTCTCTCGATGCAGAAATCAACAAGCGCATGGGAAAGGCTTCCACTGCTATGTCCAGACTGGCCAAGAGAGTGTGGGAAAATGGCGCACTGACACGGAACACAAAAGTCTGAGTGTTTCAAGCCTGTGTCCTCAGTACCTTGCTCTACGGCAGCGAGGCCTGGACAACGTATGTCAGCCAAGAGCGACGTCTCAATTCATTCCATCTTCGCTGCCTCCGGAGAATCCTTGGCATCAGGTGGCAGGACCGTATCTCCAACACAGAAGTCCTCGAGGCGGCCAACATCCCCAGCTTATACACCCTACTGAGCCAGCGGCACTTGAGATGGCTTGGCCATGTGAGCCGCATGGAAGATGGCAGGATCCCCAAGGACACATTGTACAGCGAGCTCGTCACTGGTATCAGACCCACCGGCCGTCCATGTCTCCGCTTTAAAGATGTCTGCCAACGTGACATGAAATCGTGTGACATTGACCACAAGTCATGGGAGTCAGTTGCCAGCATTCGCCAGAGCTGGCGGGCAGCCATAAAGGCGGGGCTAAAGTGTGGCGAGTCGAAGAGACTTAGCAGTTGGCAGGAAAAAAGACAGAGGTGCAAGGGGAGAGCCAACTGTGTAACAGCCCCGACAACCAATTTTATCTGCAGTGCCTGTGGAAGAGTCTGTCACTCTAGAATTGGCCTTTATAGCCACTCCAGGCGCTGTTTCACAAACCACTGACCACCTCCAGGCACTTACCCATTGTCTCCCGAGACAAGGAGGCCAAAGAAGAAGAAGAGAAGATACTGACATTGGAGGCAGTTAAAAAGAGATTCACGAGGCTGATTCCTGGGATGAAGGGGTTGACTTATCAAGGATGGCTAAAGGTTAGGCCTTTATTCATTAGGGTTCAGAAGAATGAGGGGTGATCTTATTGAAACGTACAAGATTCTGAGGCGGTTTGACAGGGTAGATGTTGAGAAGATGTTTCCACTAGTGGGGGAATCTTGAACTAGGGGACATAGTTACAGAATAAGGGGTCACACATTTAAAACTGAGATGTGAAGGAATTTCTTCTCTCAGAGGGTAATGAATGTCTGGAATTCTCTACAACAGAGAGTTGTGGAGGCTAGATCAGTGAAAGTATTTAAAGAGGAGGAAGATAGATTTTTGAAATATCGGGGAGTTGAGGGTTGTGAGGAGTTGAGATCTGGAGCAGATCAGCCGTGATCTTACTGAATGGCAGTGTAGGCTCGAGGGGCCGAATGGCCCACTCCTATTTCTTATGTTCTTAAATCTGACCCTGAAACACATATGGAGATATTAGGGACATTAATCTCTTCTCTTCTACGGGCGAATCTACTTGTCCCGCGCTGAAACAGAATCTTTCCACTGCAGTCTTTTGGGCAGCACAGTGGCGCAGTGGTTAGCACCGCAGCCTCACAGCTCCAGGGACCCGGGTTCGATTCCGGGTACTGCCTGTGCGGAGTTTGCAAGTTCTCCCTGTGACCGCATGGGTTTCCTCCTGGTGCTCCGGTTTCCTCCCACAGCCAAAGACTTGCAGGTTGATAGGTAAATTGGCCATTGTAAATTGCCCCTCGTGTAGGTAGGTGGTAGGAGAATATGGGATTACTGTAGGGTTAGTATAAATGGGTGGTTGTTGGTCGGCACAGACTTGGTGGGCCGAAGGGCCTGTTTCAGTGCTGTATCTCTAAATAAATAAAAATAAATAAGTGACCAATAGCTCAGTCAAAGAGGTCAGTTTTAAGGAACGTCTTAAAGGAGGAGAGAGAGAGAGACAGAGAGTGGTGGAGAGAGGATTAGGGGAGGGAACTCCAGAGTTTAGGGCCCAGGCAGCTGAAGATACAGCCACCAATACCACAGCTATACTTTATTCACAAAAATACATAACAAAACAGTACAAATTTGGAACTTGAGTTTTATCTGCAATATATATTTGCAATACACAACAAGCAACATATTTGGTGGACAGCCTGAGGGGTTTCCCATGGATCCAGCCCCTCAGTTCAGCTTGGTAGGGGGACATTACACAGTGCTCTTTCCCCATTGAGCCTTTGCTGTGGCTGCCCCAAGCTTTAGTGCGTCCCTCAGCACGTAGTCCTGGACCTTGGAATGTGCCAGTCTGCAACATTCGGTCGTGGACAACTCTTTGCTCTGGAAGACCAGCAAGTTTCGGGCAGACCAAAGAGCGTCTTTCACCGAGTTAATGGTCCTCGAGCAACAGTTGATATTTATCTCGGTGTGCATCCCTGGAACAGACTGTAGAGCACAGACTCCTCTGTTACCGAGCTGCTCGGGATGAACCTCGACAAAATCCACTGCATCTCTTTCCAGAACTGCTTTACAAAAACAACGATGGAAATCGGGGGATGATCAAGAGGCCGGAATTGGAGGAGAGCTGTAGGGGGCGGAGGTTCAAGTGATAGGAAGGGTTGTAGGGGCTGGAGGAGGTTCAAGTGATAGGGAGGGTTGGAGGGGCTGGAGGAGGATCAAGTGATAGGGAGGGTTGTAAGGGCTGGAGGAGGTTCATGTGATAGGGAGGGTAGTAGCGGCTGGAGGAGGTTCAAGTGATAGGGAGGGTAGTAGCGGCTGGAGGAGGTTCATGTGATAGGGAGGGTTGTAGAGGCTGGAGGAGGTTACAGAGATAGGGAGGGTTGTAGAGGCTGGAGGAGGTTACAGAGATAGGGAGGGTTGTAGAGGCTGGAGGAGGTTACAGAGATAGGGAGGGTTGTAGAGGCTGGAGGAGGTTACAGAGATAGGGAGGGTTGTAGAGGCTGGAGGAGGTTACATAGATAGGAAGGGTTGTAGGGGCTGGAGAAGGTTACAGAGATAGGGAGGGTTGTAGAGGCTGGAGGAGGTTACAGAGATAGGGAGGGTTGTAGAGGCTGGAGGAGGTTACAGAGATAGGGAGGGTTGTAGAGGCTGGAGGAGGTTACATAGATAGGAAGGGTTGTAGGGGCTGGAGAAGGTTACAGAGATAGGGAGGGTTGTAGAGGCTGGAGGAGGTTACAGAGATAGGGAAGGTTGTAGAGGCTGGAGGAGGTTACAGAGATAGGGAGGGTTGTAAGGACTGGAGGAGGTTACAGAGATAGGGAGGGTTGTAGGGGCTGGAGGAGGTTACAGAGATAGGGAGGGTTGTAGGGGCTGGAGGAGGTTACAGAGACAGGGAGGGGGTGAGGGGCTAGAGGAGGTTACAGAGATTGGGAGGGTTGTAGGGGCTGGAGGAGGTTACAGAGATAGGGAGGGTTGTAGAGGCTGGAGGAGGTTACAGAGATAGGGAAGGTTGTAGAGGCTGGAGGAGGTTACAGAGATAGGGAGGGTTGTAGGGGCTGGAGGAGGTTACATAGATAGGGAGGGTTGTAGGGACTGGAGGAGGTTACATAGATAGGAAGGGTTGTAAGGACTGGAGGAGGTTACAGAGATAGGGAGGGTTGTAGGGGCTGGAGGAGGTTACAGAGATAGGGAGGGTTGTAGAGGCTGGAGGAGGTTACAGAGATAGGGAGGGTTGTAGAGGCTGGAGGAGGTTACAGAGACAGGGAGGGTTGTCGGGACTGGAGGAGGTTAGAGAGATAGGGAGGGTTGTAGGGACTGGAGGGGGTTACAGAGATAGGGAGGGTTGCAGGGACTGGAGGAGGTTACAGTGATAGGGAGGGTTGTAGGGACTGGAGGAGGTTAGAGAGATAGGAAGGGGGTGAGGTGCTCTGGAGGGATTTGAAAACAAGGATGAGAATTTTAAAATCTAGGTGTTCCCGGACCGGGAGCCAGTGTCGGTCAGCGAGTACAGGGGGTGACGGGTGAACGGGACACGGTGTGAGTTAGAGCACGGGGACAGCAGAGTTTAAGACGAGCGGATGGTTCCGGAGGGTAGAATGTGGGAGAGCAGCGAGGAGTGTGTTGGAATAGTCCAGTCTGGAGGTAGTGAAGGCGGAGGTGAGGGTTTCTGCAGCCGATGAGCTGAGACAGGGGTGAAGTCGGGTGATGTTACTGAGGTGGAAACAGGCGGTCTCAGTGATGGATATGGGGTCAGAAGCTCATCTCCAGGTCAAATGTGACACGGAGCTTGTGAAGAGACTGGATCAACCTCAGACTGTCACCAGGGAGAGGGATGGAGTCGGGAGCCTGGAAATGGAGTTTATGACAGAGACTGAAAACAATGGCTTCAGTCCTTCCAATATTTAATTGGAGGAAAATCCTGCTGATCCAGTACTGATGTGGGATAAAGAGTCTGATAATTTGGAGACAGCAGAGGGATTGAGAGGTGATGGTGAAGTCGAGCTCAGTGTCTTCAGTATACATGTGAAGAGTAACACTGATTTTGCATGATGTCACCGAGGGGCAGTATTTGGATGAGAAAGAGGAGGGGGTCAAGGATAGATCCTTGGGGGACACCAGAGGTATCAGTGCAGGAACAGGAAGAGAAACCATTGCAGGAGATTCTCTGTCTACGATTAGACTGATCAGAATGGAACCAGGGGAGAGCAGTCCACCCAGCTTGTTTAATATTGATTCCTGGGCTGTGGGCGTCACTGGCCAGGCCAGCATTTATTGTCCATCCCTAATTGTCCTTGAGAAGGTGGTGGTGAGCTGCCTTCTTGAACCGCTGCAGTCCATGTGGGGTAGGTACACCCACAGTGCTGTTAGGAAGGGAGTTCCAGGATTTTGACCCAGCGACAGTGAAGGAACGGTGATATAGTTCCAAGTCAGGATGGTTTAGTTTTTAGTTTAGTTTAGAGATACAGCACTGAAACAGGCCCTTCGGCCCACCGAGTCTGTGCCGACCATCAACCACCCATTTGTACTAATCCTACACTAATCCCATATTCCTACCACATCCCCACCTGTCCCTATATTTCCCTACCACCTACCTATACTAGTAACAATTTATAATGGCCAATTAACCTACCAACCTGCAAGTCTTTTGGCTTGTGGGAGGAAACCGAAGCACCCGGAGAAAACCCACGCAGACACAGGGAGAACTTGCAAACTCCACACAGGCAGTACCCAGAATTGAACCCGGGTCGCTGGAGCTGTGAGGCTGCAGTGCTAACCACTGCGCCACTGTGCTGCCCTAAGATGGTGTGTGACTTGGAGGGGAACTTGCAGGTGCTGGTGTTCCCATGTATTTGCTGCCCTTGTCCTTCTAGTTGGTAGAGGTCACGGGTTTGGAAGGTGCTGTCTAAGGAGCCTTGGTACATTGCTGCAGTGCATCTTGTAGATGGTACACACTGCTGTCACTGTGTGTCGGTGGTGGAGGGAGTGAATGTTTGCAGATGGGGTGCCAATCAAGTGGGCTACTTTGTCCTGGATGGTGTCGAGCTTCTTGAGTGTTGTTGGAGCTGCACCCATCCAGGCAAGTGGAGAGTATTCCATCACACTCCTGACTTGTGCCTTGTAGATGGTGGACAGGCTTTGGGGAGTCAGGAGGTGAGTTACTTACCCTGAGGAACTCCTACAGTGATGTCCTGGAGCTCAGATGATTGACCTCCAACAACCACAACCATCTTCCTTTGCGCTAGGTATGACTCCAGCCAGTGGAGGGTTGTCCCCCTGATTCCCATTGACTCCAGTTTTGCTAGGGCTCCTTGATACCATACTCGGTCAAATGCTACCTTGATGTCAAGAGCAGTCACTCTCACCTCACCTCTTGAGTTCAGCTCTTTTGTCCATGTTTGAACCAAGGCTGTAATGAGGTCAGGAGCTGAGTGGCCCTGGCGGAACCCAAACTGAGCATCACTGAGCAGGTTATTGCTAAGCAAGTGCTGCTTGATGGCACTGTCGATGACACCTTCCATCACTTTACTGATGATTGAGAGTAGGCTGATGGGGTGGTAATTGGCCGGGTTGGATTTGTCCTGCTTTTTGTGTACAGGACATACCTGGGCAATTTTCCACATTGCGGGGTAGATGCCAGTGTTGTAGCTGTACTGGAACAGCTTGGCTGGGGGCGCAGCAAGTTCTGGAGCACAGGTCTTCAGTACTATTGCAGGAACATTTTCAGTACCCATAGCTTTTGCAGTATCCAGTGCCTTCAGCCGTTTCTTGATATCACGCGGAGTGAATCGAATTGGCTGAAGTCTGGCATCTGTGATGCTGGGGACTTCAGGAGGAGGCCGAGATGGATCATTAACACGGCACTTCTGGCTGAAAATTGTTGCAAATGCTTCAGCCTTATCTTTCGCACTGATGTGCTGGGCTCCCCCATCATTGAGGATGGGGATATTTGTGGAGCCACCTCCTCCAGTTAGTTGTTTAATTGTCCACCACCATTCACGGCTGGATGTGGCAGGACCGCAGAGCTTAGATCTAATCCGTTGGTTATGGGATCACTTACCTGATTGTGGTTGAGTACAATTCTGCTGCTGCTGATGGCCCACAGTGCCTCATGGATGCCCAGTTTTGCATTGCTAGATCTGTTCGAAATCTATCCCATTTAGCACGGTGATAGTGCCACACAACACGATGGACGGTATCCTCAATGTGAAGGCAGGACTTCGTCTCCACAAGGACTGTGCGGTGGTCACTCCTACCAATACTGTCATGGACAGAAGCATCTGCGGCAGGCAGATTGGTGAGGACCAGGTCAAGTATGTTTTCCCCTCGTGTTGGTTCCCCCACCACCTGCCGCAGACCCAGTCTAGCAGCTATGTCCTTTAGGACTCGGCCAGCTCGGTCAGTAGTGGTGCTACCTACACTCTTGGTGATGGACATTGAAGTCCCCCACCCAGAGTACATTTTGTGCCCTTGCCACCCTCAATGCTTCCTCCAAGTGGTGTTCAACATGGAGGAGTACTGAGTCATCAGCTGAGGGAGGGCGGTAGGTGGTAATCAGTAGGAGGTTACCTTGCCCATGTTTGACCTGATGCCATGAGACTCAATGGGGTCCAGAGTCGATGTTGAGGATTCCCAGGACAACTCCCTCCCTACTGTATACCACTGTGCCACCACCTCTGCTGGGTCTGTCCTGCCGGTGGGACAGGACATACCCGGGGATGGTGATGGCAGTGTCTGGGACATTGTCTGTAAGATATGATTCTGTGAGTATGACTATGTCAGGCTGTTTCTTGACTAGTCTGTGGGACAGCTCTCCCAACTTTGGCACAAGCCCCCAGATGTTAGTAAGGAGGACTTTGCAGGGTCGACAGGGCTGGGTTTGCCGTTGTCGTTTCCGGTGTCTCGGTTGATGCCGGGTGGTCCGTCCGGTTTCATTCCTTTTCATTAACTTTGTAGCGGTTAGATACAACTGAGTGGCTTGCTCGGCCATTTTGGAGTCAACTGCATTGTTTTGGGTCATGTGTGGGCCAGACCAGGTAAGGAGAGCAGATTTGCTTCCTAAAGGACAGCAGATGAGTTTTTTACAACAATTGACAGTAATTTCATGGTCATCATATTAGACTAGCTTTTTTTAAATTCTAGATTTTCCTTTTTATGAATTGAATTCAAACTCCAACTTGTGCTGTGGTGGGATTCGTACCCATGTCCCCAGAGAAATACCCTGGGTCATTGTGTTACTAGTCCAGTGTCTATACCACTACATCATCACCTGGACGATAGTGGACAGCTACTGGAGGTGGATGGTGTGGTGAACTGAGTGAAAGGTTGTAGACAGATTGAGAAAGATGACGAGGAGATGTTTATCACAGTCACAGAGCGTGACATTTGTGAATTTAATAAGAACTGTTTCAGGACTGTGGCAGGGTGGAAACCTGATTGGACGGATTCAAGGATGGAGTCCTGGGAAAGATGGGAACAGAGTTGGGAGGCGATAACATGTTAAAGGAGTTTGGAGAGCAAAAAGGACGATGGAGATGAGACAGGAGTTTGCAAGGATGGTGGAGGAAAGGGGTTTTTTTTTGAGGAGAGGAGTGATGATGGTAGAATTAAAGGGGGGAGATAATACCCTGTCATGCAGACCTCCACCTGCCAAGAATGAGACATACATACAGTACCACATGAACATTGATTTTTAAACTGTTACTGACCGAAAGAAAGAACTTGTTTTAAAAAATCCACCAGCCCCTTGACGAAAAAGACATTTGCACAGTGACAGACTTAATTTAATCCACAATGGACTTTTGATGACCAGACGAGAGGCCAGCATTCCAGGTTAACTGCTAAGGTGGTCAGACCAGTTTAGCCACATGACTCACTGGCTGGTGGAGTTTTTTGAATTTGAACTTGCCACAGAGGTTTAAAACTCAGAAAGTTGTTTGTTCCTGTCTGCTCTCATCTCACTCTCACCAGCTTTGGAAACCACTGAAGACACAATGAACCCCAGAGGGAGAAAAGTCTCCTACAGTGAACAAGGTTTAAGAAGAATACTGGGCCCCAACGAAAAGCAAGATCGACCTACAATCAAGGACTCTACAGTGAACTCAAAACACAATAACAAAAACCCCCTCTCCTGATATTGCCTCAAACCTCTGCACTAATTTTCTTCTGCTCTTTTCTGTCTCTATTTGCATGTACAAATCCCATATACATGCTAGCATGGGGCATAGCGTGTATCTGTAGCCATTAACCGAATTAGAGTTTAAGGTTAATAAATTTCACTTTTCTTCTTCAAGGAAGCCTGTTTATGCTCATTTCTTTATAATTGGGAAGTGGTGAGCAAGGATTCACCAAGGATTGGAGCTCAAAACACTGTGTGTTTTAAAATTAAAATCCTATTACAGTAAGACTAGGTGATGGCTGAGAGAGAACCCCTAGAGCCCTTTCTCACCCACCCCCTAACAGAGCAGAGAAAACGAACCATATTGGCTCCGACATGGACACCAGGAGCAGGACATTGGGTGGGCAGTAGTTTACTGGGAATAGGATTGAATGACAGGAGGATACGTGACAGTGTGTAGATTTGCTTCCTGCAGTTCCTCTCTCTAACAGGCATTGGGATCCTCTCACTTTCACACTATCTGGATCAGTACAGATAAACTAACTGTCTGGACAACAGGAACACAGACTGGCACTCACATATTACACAACCTTGACGGCCCCTCCGCTATTTACTGCCTCATGATGCACTCCTCTTACCACCAGACCTTCAGCACAGAATTCTCACTGACATCGTTGATGCAGTGGGGAAAGTGGGATTTTGACCAGGAGAGGGCCGGAATAGTTGAAGGACAGATCAGGGATTGAGCTGGGGGCGGGGGGGGGGGGGGGGGGGGGGAGGGGGGATGCAGAGTCGGGTGATGTTACAATCAGCTGAGGTGGCACATAAAGAAAAACTTGTTTTGAAGAGATTGGGGGAGGGGTTGGGATTTGGGATGCACTGTCTGACAGGGTGCTGGAAAATGTCAATAATAATCTTCAAATGTGAAACACAAGATGGAAAAAAATTTGCTGGGAAATCGGCTGGGGGGGCGGTGTCGGGTGGCGTGGACAGAATGGGATTGATCTTTGAATGGGAGAGTATAGACTCGAAGGGCCAAATGGTCTTGTTTAGCAGTGTACTGCTCAATGACGTTCATGAGGACTGGTCTGAGAGAGAGATAGGAGAGGGGAGATCGAGTGTCATCTGTCAGACATCCTGAATAGGTTATCAGAGGACCAGCAATTAAACTGGGAGGAGGGGACGGGGGTGAAGGCCCCAAAGTTCAACCCCTCGGTCGTACCAGTGAGAGAGAGAGAGAGAGAGGGGTTAAACCATGAGGGAGAGGTGTAGCTGAGGTGCGCTATCAGGGAGAACAGGGGGTTCAGGACAGAGAGTGGAGAGGGTGAGCGTAGGCGACTCAGATGCTGGCTCGCTCAGTAACACATTCACTCTCCACAGCTTCGAACGAAAAAGGTCATGGGAGCAGGTCAACACCTCCAAACAACCGAGCACATAGACCCAGGCCATCACAGACTGGTGTGCAGTACTGAGGGAGTGCTGCAGTGTCAGAGGGTCAGTACTGAGGGAGTGCTGCAGTGTCAGAGGGTCAGTACTGACGGAGTGCTGCAGTGTCAGAGGGTCAGTACTGATGTACTGGTGAGAATGTGGAACTCACTATGACAGGGAGTGGGGAGAATGTGGAACTCACTATCACAGGGAGTGGGGAGAATGTGGAACTCACTATCACAGGGAGTGGGGAGAATGTGGAACTCACTATCACGGGGAGTGGGGAGAATGTGGAACACACTATCACAGGGAGTGGGGAGAATGTGGAACTCACTATCACGGGGAGTGGGGAGAATGTGGAACTCGCTATCACGGGGAGTAGGGAGAATGTGGCACTCACGATCACGGGGAGTGGGGAGAATGTGGAACTCACTATCACGGGGAGTGGGGAGAATGTGGAACTCACTATCACGGGGAGTGGGGAGAATGTGGAACTCACTGTCACGCGGAGTGGGGAGAATGTGGATCTCACTGTCACGGGGAGTGGGGAGAATGTGGAACTCACTATCACAGGGAGTGGGGAGAATGTGGAACTCACTATCACCGGGAGTGGAGAGAATGTGGAACTCACTATCACGGGGAGTGGGGAGAATGTGGAACTCACTGTCACGGGGAGTGGGGAGAATGTGGAACTCACTATCACGGGGAGTGGAGAGAATGTGGAACTCACTATCACGGGGAGTGGGGTGAATGTGGAACTCGCTATCACAGGGAGTGGGGAGAATGTGGAACTCACTATCACGGGGAGTGGGGAGAATGTGGAACTCACTATCACAGGGAGTGGGGAGAATGTGGAACTCACTATCACGGGGAGTGGGGAGAATGTGGAACTCGCTATCACGGGGAGTAGGGAGAATGTGGCACTCACGATCACGGGGAGTGGGGAGAATGTGGAACTCACTATCACGGGGAGTGGGGAGAATGTGGAACTCACTATCACGGGGAGTGGGGAGAATGTGGAACTCACTGTCACGGGGAGTGGGGAGAATGTGGATCTCACTGTCACGGGGAGTGGGGAGAATGTGGAACTCACTATCACAGGGAGTGGGGAGAATGTGGAACTCACTATCACGTGGTGTGGGGAGAATGTGGAACTCACTATCACGGGGAGTGGAGAGAATGTGGAACTCACTATCACGGGGAGTGGGGAGAATGTGGAACTCACTGTCACGGGGAGTGGGGAAAATGTGGAACTCACTATCACGGGGAGTGGGGAGAATGTGGAACTCACTATCACGGGGAGTGGGGAGAATGTGGAACTCACTATCACGGGGAGTGGGGAGAATGTGGAACTCACTGTCACGGGGAGTGGGGAAAATGTGGAACTCACTATCACAGGGAGTGGGGAGAATGTGGAACTCATTATCACGGAGAGTGGGGAGAATGTGGAACTCGCTATCACGGGGAGTGGGGAGAATGTGGAACTCACTATCACAGGGAGTGGGGAGAATGTGGAACTCACTATCACAGGGTGTGGGGAGAATGTGGAACTCGCTATCACAGGGAGTGGGGAGAATGTGGAACTCACTATCACGGGGAGTGGGGAGAATGTGGAACTCACTATCACAGGGAGTGGGGAGAATGTGGAACTCACTATCACGGGGAGTGGGGAGAATGTGGAACTCGCTATCACGGGGAGTAGGGAGAATGTGGCACTCACGATCACGGGGAGTGGGGAGAATGTGGAACTCACTATCACGGGGAGTGGGGAGAATGTGGAACTCACTATCACGGGGAGTGGGGAGAATGTGGAACTCACTGTCACGGGGAGTGGGGAGAATGTGGATCTCACTGTCACGGGGAGTGGGGAGAATGTGGAACTCACTATCACAGGGAGTGGGGAGAATGTGGAACTCACTATCACGGGGAGTGGAGAGAATGTGGAACTCACTATCACGGGGAGTGGGGAGAATGTGGAACTCACTGTCACGGGGAGTGGGGAAAATGTGGAACTCACTATGACGGGGAGTGGGGTGAATGTGGAACTCGCTATCACGGGGAGTGGGGAGAATGTGGAACTCACTATCACGGGGAGTGGGGAGAATGTGGAACTCACTATCACGGGGAGTGGGGAGAATGTGGAACTCACTGTCACGGGGAGTGGGGAAAATGTGGAACTCACTATCACAGGGAGTGAGGAGAATGTGGAACTCACTATCACGGAGAGTGGGGAGAATGTGGAACTCGCTATCACTGGGAGTGGGGAGAATGTGGAACTCACAATCACAGGGAGTGGGGAGAATGTGGAACTCACTATCACAGGGAGTGGGGAGAATGTGGAACTCACTATCACAGGGAGTGGGGAGAATGTGGAACTCACTATCACAGGGAGTGGGGAGAATGTGGAACTCGCTATCACGGGGAGTGGGGTGAATGTGGAACTCACTATCACAGGGAAAGGGGAGAATGTGGAACTCACTATCACAGGGAGTGGGGAGAATGTGGAACTCACTATCACAGGGAGTGGGGAGAATGTGGAACTCACTATCACGGGGAGTGGGGTGAATGTGGAACTCACTATCACAGGGAATGGGGATAATGTGGAACTCAATATCACAGGGAGTGGGGAGAATGTGGAACTCACTATCACGGGGAGTGGGGAGAATGTGGAACTCGCTATCACGGGGAGTGGGGAGAATGTGGAACTCGCTATCACGGGGAGTGGGGAGAAAGTGGCACTCACTATCACGGGGAGAGGGGAGAATGTGGCACTCCCTATCATGGGGAGTGGGGAGAATGTGGAACTCACTATCACAGGGAGTGGGGAGAATGTGGAACTCACTATCACGGGGAGTGGGGAGAATGTGGAACTCACTATCACAGGGAGTGCAGAGAATGTAGAACTCACTTTCACGAGGAGTGGGGAGAATGTGGAACTCGTTATCACAGGGAGTGGGGAGAATGTGGAACTCACTATCACGGGGAGTGGGGAGAATGTGGAACTCGCTATCACAGGGAGTGGGGAGAACGTGGAACTCACTATCACAGGGAGTGGGGAGAATGTGGAACTCACTATCACAGGGAGTGGGGAGAATGTGGAACTCGCTATCACAGGGAGTGGAGAGAATGTGGAACTCACTATCACAGGGAGTGGGGAGAATGTGGAACTCACTATCACAGGGAGTGGGGAAAATGTGGAACTCACTATCACGGGGAGTGGGGAGAATGTGGAACTCACTATCACAGGGAGTGGGGAGAATGTGGAACTCACTATCACAGGGAGTGGGGAAAATGTGGAACTCACTATCACGGGGAGTGGGGAGAATGTGGAACTCACTATCACGGGGAGTGGGGAGAATGTGGAACTCGCTATCACGGGGAGTGGGGTGAATGTGGAACTCACTATCACAGGGAGTGGGGAGAATGTGGAACTCACTATCACAGGGAGTGGAGAGAATGTGGAACTCACTATCACGGGGAGTGGAGAGAATGTGGAACTCACTATCACGGGGAATGGGGAGAATGTGGAACTCACGATCACGGGGAGTGGAGAGAATGTGGCACTCACTATCACAGGGAGTGGAGAGAATGTGGAACTCACTATCATGGGGAGTGGGGAGAAAGTGGCACTCACTATCACGGGGAGTGCGGAGAATGTGGCACTCACTATCACGGGGAGTGGGGAGAATGTGGAACTCACTATCACGGGGAGTGGGGAGAATGTGGAACTCTATCACGGGGAGTGGGGAGAATGTGGCACTCACTATCACGGGGAGTGTGGAGAATGTGGCACTCACTATCACGGGGAGTGGGGAGAATGTGGAACTCACTATCACGGGGAGTGGGGAGAATGTGGCACTCACTATCACGGAGAGTGGGGAGAATGTGGAACTCACTATCACGGGGAGTGGGGAGAATGTGGCACTCACTATCACAGGGAGTGGGGAGAATGTGGCACTCACTATCACGGGGAGTGGGGAGAATGTGGAACTCACTATCACAGGGAGTGGGGAGAATGTGGAACTCACTATCACAGGGAGTGGGGAGAATGTGGAACTCACTATCACGGGGAATGGGGAGAATGTGGAACTCACTATCACAGGCTGTGGGGAGAATGTGGATCTCACTATCACGGGGAATGGGGAGAATGTGGAACTCACTATCACAGGGTGTGGGGAGAATGTGGAACTCACTATCACAGGGAGTGGGGAGAATGTGGACCTCACTATCACAGGGAGTGGGGAGAATGTGGAACTCACTATCACAGGGAGTGGGGAGAATGTGGAACTCACTATCACAGGGTGTGGGGAGAATGTGGAACTCGCTATCGCAGGGAGTGGGGAGAATGTGGAACTCACTATCACAGGGAGTGGGGAGAATGTGGAACTCACTATCACGGGGGAATGGGGAGAATGTGGAACTCACTATCACAGGGTGTGGGGAGAATGTGGAACTCACTATCACGTGGTGTGGGGAGAATGTGGAACTCACTATCACAGGGAGTGGGGAGAATGTGGAACTCACTATCACGGGGCGTGTGGAGAATGTGGCACTCACTATCACGGGGAGTGGAGAGAATGTGGAACTCACTATCACGGGGCGTGTGGAGAATGTGGCAATCACTATCACGGGGAGTGGGGAGAATGTGGAACTCACTATCACGGAGAGTGGGGAGAATGTGGAACTCGCTATCACGGGGAGTGGGGAGAATGTGGAACTCACTATCACAGGGAGTGGGGAGAATGTGGAACTCACTATCACAGGGAGTGGGGAGAATGTGGAACTCGCTATCACAGGGAGTGGGGAGAATGTGGAACTCACTATCACGGGTAGTGGGGAGAATGTGGAACTCACTATCACAGGGAGTGGGGAGAATGTGGAACTCACTATCACGGGGAGTGGGGAGAATGTGGAACTCGCTATCACGGGGACTGGGGAGAATGTGGCACTCACGATCACGGGGAGTGGGGAGAATGTGAAACTCACTATCACGGGGAGTGGGGAGAATGTGGAACTCACTATCACGGGGAGTGGGGAGAATGTGGAACTCACTGTCACGGGGAGTGGGGAGAATGTGGATCTCACTGTCACGGGGAGTGGGGAGAATGTGGAACTCACTATCACAGGGAGTGGGGAAAATGTGGAACTCACTATCACAGGGAGTGGGGAGAATGTGGAACTCACTATCACGGGGAGTGGAGAGAATGTTGAACTCACTATCACTGGGAGTGGGGAGAATGTGGAACTCACTGTCACGGGGAGTGGGGAAAATGTGGAACTCACTATCACGGGGAGTGGGGTGAATGTGGAACTCGCTATCACAGGGAGTGGGGAGAATGTGGAACTCACTATCACGGGGAGTGGGGAGAATGTGGAACTCACTATCACGGGGAGTGGGGAGAATGTGGAACTCACTGTCACGGGGAGTGGGGAAAATGTGGAACTCACTATCACAGGGAGTGAGGAGAATGTGGAACTCACTATCACGGAGAGTGGGGAGAATGTGGAACTCGCTATCACGGGGAGTGGGGAGAATGTGGAACTCACTATCACAGGGAGTGGGGAGAATGTGGAACTCACTATCACAGGGAGTGGGGAGAATGTGGAACTCACTATCACAGGGAGTGGGGAGAATGTGGAACTCGCTATCACGGGGAGTGGGGTGAATGTGGAACTCACTATCACAGGGAATGGGGAGAATGTGGAACTCACTATCACAGGGAGTGGGGAGAATGTGGAACTCACTATCACAGGGAGTGGGGAGAATGTGGAACTCACTAACACAGGGATTGGGGAGAATGTGGAACTCGGTATCACGGGGAGTGGGGTGAATGTGGAACTCACTATCACAGGGAATGGGGAGAATGTGGAACTCACTATCACAGGGAGTGGGGAGAATGTGGAACTCACTATCACAGGGAGTGGGGAGAATGTGGAACTCACTATCACGGGGAGTGGGGTGAATGTGGAACTCACTATCACAGGGAATGGGGATAATGTGGAACTCACTATCACAGGGAGTGGGGAGAATGTGGAACTCACTATCACGGGGAGTGGGGAGAATGTGGAACTCGCTATCACGGGGAGTGGGGAGAATGTGGAACTCGCTATCACGGGGAGTGGGGAGAAAGTGGCACTCACTATCACGGGGAGTGGGGAGAATGCGGCACTCCCTATCATGGGGAGTGGGGAGAATGTGGAACTCACTATCACAGGGAGTGGGGAGAATGTGCAACTCACTATCACGGGGAGTGGGGAGAATGTGGAACTCACTATCACAGGGAGTGGGGAGAATGTGGAACTCACTATCACAGGGAGTGGGGAGAATGTGGAACTCACTATCACGAGGAGTGGGGAGAATGTGGAACTCGCTATCACAGGGAGTGCAGAGAATGTAGAACTCACTTTCACGAGGAGTGGGGAGAATGTGGAACTCGTTATCACAGGGAGTGGGGAGAACGTGGAACTCACTATCACGGGGAGTGGGGAGAATGTGGAACTCGCTATCACAGGGAGTGGGGAGAACGTGGAACTCACTATCACAGGGAGTGGGGAGAATGTGGAACTCACTATCACAGGGAGTGGGGAGAATGTGGAACTCGCTATCACAGGGAGTGGAGAGAATGTGGAACTCACTATCACAGGGAGTGCGGACAATGTGGAACTCACTATCACAGGGAGTGGGGAGAATGTGGAACACGCTATCACAGGGAGTGGGGAGAATGTGGAACTCGCTATCACAGGGAGTGGAGAGAATGTGGAACTCGCTATCACAGGGAGTGGGGAGAATGTGGAACACGCTTTCACGGGGAGTGTAGAGAATGTGGAACTCACTATCACGGGGAGTGGGGAGAATGTGGAACTCACGATCACGGGGAGTGGAGAGAATGAGGCACTCACTATCACGGGGAGTGGAGAGAATGTGGAACTCACTATCATGGGGAGTGGGGAGAAAGTGGCACTCACTATCATGGGGAGTGCGGAGAATGTGGCACTCACTATCACGGGGAGTGGGGAGAATGTGGAACTCACTATCACGGGGAGTGGGGAGAATGTGGCACTCTATCACGGGGAGTGGGGAGAATGTGGCACTCACTATCACGGGGAGTGCGGAGAATGTGGCACTCACTATCACGGGGAGTGGGGAGAATGTGGAACTCACTATCACGGGGAGTGGGGAGAATGTGGCACTCACTATCACGGGGAGTGGGGAGAATGTGGAACTCGCTATCACAGGGAGTGGGGAGAATGTGGAACTCACTATCACAGGGAGTGGGGAGAATGTGGAACTCACTATCACAGGGAGTGGGGAGAATGTGGAACTCACTATCACAGGGAGTGGGGAGAATGTGGAACACGCTATCACGGGGAGTGGAGAGAATGTGGAACTCACTATCACGGGGAGTGGGGAGAATGTGGAACTCACGATCACAGGGAGTGGAGAGAATGTGGCACTCACTATCACAGGGAGTGGAGAGAATGTGGAACTCACTATCATGGGGAGTGGGGAGAAAGTGGCACTCACTATCACGGGGAGTGCGGAGAATGTGGCACTCACTATCACGGGGAGTGGGGAGAATGTGGAACTCACTATCACGGGGAGTGGGGAGAATGTGGAACTCTATCACGGGGAGTGGGGAGAATGTGGCACTCACTATCACGGGGAGTGCGGAGAATGTGGCACTCACTATCACGGGGAGTGGGGAGAATGTGGAACTCACTATCACGGGGAGTGGGGAGAATGTGGCACTCACTATCACGGGGAGTGGGGAGAATGTGGAACTCACTATCACGGGGAGTGGGGAGAATGTGGCACTCACTATCACAGGGAGTGGGGAGAATGTGGCACTCACTATCACGGGGAGTGGGGAGAATGTGGAACTCACTATCACAGGGAGTGGGGAGAATGTGGAACTCACTATCACAGGGAGTGGGGAGAATGTGGAACTCACTATCACGGGGAATGGGGAGAATGTGGAACTCACTATCACAGGCTGTGGGGAGAATGTGGATCTCACTATCACGGGGAATGGGGAGAATGTGGAACTCACTATCACAGGGTGTGGGGAGAATGTGGAACTCACTATCACAGGGAGTGGGGAGAATGTGGAACTCACTATCACAGGGAGTGGGGAGAATGTGGAACTCACTATCACGGGGAATGGGGAGAATGTGGAACTCACTATCACCGGGTGTGGGGAGAATGTGGAACTCGCTATCGCAGGGAGTGGGGAGAATGTGGAACTCACTATCACAGGGAGTGGGGAGAATGTGGAACTCACTATCACGGGGGAATGGGGAGAATGTGGAACTCACTATCACAGGGTGTGGGGAGAATGTGGAACTCACTATCACGTGGTGTGGGGAGAATGTGGAACTCACTATCACAGGGAGTGGGGAGAATGTGGAACTCACTATCACGGGGCGTGTGGAGAATGTGGCACTCACTATCACGGGGAGTGGAGAGAATGTGGAACTCACTATCACGGGGCGTGTGGAGAATGTGGAACTCACTATCACAGGGAGTGGGGAGAATGTGGCACTCACTATCACAGGGAGTGGGGAAAATGTGGAACTCACTATCACGGGGAGTGGGGAGAATGTGGAACTCACTATCACGGGAAGTGGAGAGAATGTGGCACTCACTATCACAGGGAGTGGGGAAAATGTGGAACTCACTATCACAGGGAGTGGGGAGAATGTGGAACTCACTATCACGGGGAATGGGGAGAATGTGGAACTCACTATCACAGGCTGTGGGGAGAATGTGGATCTCACTATCACGGGGAATGGGGAGAATGTGGAACTCACTATCACAGGGTGTGGGGAGAATGTGGAACTCACTATCACAGGGAGTGGGGAGAATGTGGAACTCACTATCACAGGGAGTGGGGAGAATGTGGAACTCACTATCACGGGGCGTGTGGAGAATGTGGCACTCATTATCACGGGGAGTGGAGAGAATGTGGAACTCACTATCACGGGGCGTGTGGAGAATGTGGCACTCACTATCACGGGGAGTGGGGAGAATGTGGAACTCGCTATCACGGGGAGTGGGGAGAATGTGGAACTCACTATCACAGGGAGTGGGGAGAATGTGGAACTCACTATCACAGGGTGTGGGGAGAATGTGGAACTCGCTATCACAGGGAGTGGGGAGAATGTGGAACTCACTATCACGGGGAGTGGGGAGAATGTGGAACTCACTATCACAGGGAGTGGGGAGAATGTGGAACTCACTATCACGGGGAGTGGGGAGAATGTGGAACTCGCTATCACGGGGAGTAGGGAGAATGTGGCACTCACGATCACGGGGAGTGGGGAGAATGTGGAACTCACTATCACGGGGAGTGGGGAGAATATGGAACTCACTATCACGGGGAGTGGGGAGAATGTGGAACTCACTGTCACGGGGAGTGGGGAGAATGTGGATCTCACTGTCACGGGGAGTGGGGAGAATGTGGAACTCACTATCACAGGGAGTGGGGAGAATGTGGAACTCACTATCACAGGGAGTGGGGAGAATGTGGAACTCACTATCACGGGGAGTGGAGAGAATGTGGAACTCACTATCACGGGGAGTGGGGAGAATGTGGAACTCACTATCACAGGGAGTGGGGAGAATGTGGAACTCACTATCACGGGGAATGGGGAGAATGTGGAACTCACTATCACCGGGTGTGGGGAGAATGTGGAACTCGCTATCGCAGGGAGTGGGGAGAATGTGGAACTCACTATCACAGGGAGTGGGGAGAATGTGGAACTCACTATCACGGGGGAATGGGGAGAATGTGGAACTCACTATCACAGGGTGTGGGGAGAATGTGGAACTCACTATCACGTGGTGTGGGGAGAATGTGGAACTCACTATCACAGGGAGTGGGGAGAATGTGGAACTCACTATCACGGGGCGTGTGGAGAATGTGGCACTCACTATCACGGGGAGTGGAGAGAATGTGGAACTCACTATCACGGGGCGTGTGGAGAATGTGGAACTCACTATCACAGGGAGTGGGGAAAATGTGGAACTCACTATCACGGGGAGTGGGGAGAATGTGGAACTCACTATCACGGGGAGTGGGGAGAATGTGGAACTCACTATCACGGGAAGTGGAGAGAATGTGGCACTCACTATCACAGGGAGTGGGGAAAATGTGGAACTCACTATCACAGGGAGTGGGGAGAATGCGGAACTCACTATCACAGGGAGTGGGGAGAATGTGGAACTCGCTATCGCAGGGAGTGGGGAGAATGTGGAACTCACTATCACCGGGAGTGGGGAGAATGTGGAACTCACTATCACGGGGGAATGGGGAGAATGTGGAACTCACTATCACAGGGTGTGGGGAGAATGTGGAACTCACTATCACGTGGTGTGGGGAGAATGTGGAACTCACTATCACAGGGAGTGGGGAGAATGTGGAACTCACTATCACGGGGCGTGTGGAGAATGTGGCACTCACTATCACGGGGAGTGGAGAGAATGTGGAACTCACTATCACGGGGCGTGTGGAGAATGTGGAACTCACTATCACAGGGAGTGGGGAGAATGTGGCACTCACTATCACAGGGAGTGGGGAAAATGTGGAACTCACTATCACGGGGAGTGGGGAGAATGTGGAACTCACTATCACGGGAAGTGGAGAGAATGTGGCACTCACTATCACAGGGAGTGGGGAAAATGTGGAACTCACTATCACAGGGAGTGGGGAGAATGCGGAACTCACTATCACAGGGAGTGGGGAGAATGTGGAACTCACTATCACGGGGAATGGGGAGAATGTGGAACTCACTATCACAGGCTGTGGGGAGAATGTGGATCTCACTATCACGGGGAATGGGGAGAATGTGGAACTCACTATCACAGGGTGTGGGGAGAATGTGGAACTCACTATCACAGGGAGTGGGGAGAATGTGGAACTCACTATCACAGGGAGTGGGGAGAATGTGGAACTCACTATCACGGGGCGTGTGGAGAATGTGGCACTCATTATCACGGGGAGTGGAGAGAATGTGGAACTCACTATCACGGGGCGTGTGGAGAATGTGGCACTCACTATCACGGGGAGTGGGGAGAATGTGGAACTCGCTATCACGGGGAGTGGGGAGAATGTGGAACTCACTATCACAGGGAGTGGGGAGAATGTGGAACTCACTATCACAGGGTGTGGGGAGAATGTGGAACTCGCTATCACACGGAGTGGGGAGAATGTGGAACTCACTATCACGGGGAGTGGGGAGAATGTGGAACTCACTATCACAGGGAGTGGGGAGAATGTGGAACTCACTATCACGGGGAGTGGGGAGAATGTGGAACTCGCTATCACGGGGAGTAGGGAGAATGTGGCACTCACGATCACGGGGAGTGGGGAGAATGTGGAACTCACTATCACGGGGAGTGGGGAGAATGTGGAACTCACTATCACGGGGAGTGGGGAGAATGTGGAACTCACTGTCACGGGGAGTGGGGAGAATGTGGATCTCACTGTCACGGGGAGTGGGGAGAATGTGGAACTCACTATCACAGGGAGTGGGGAGAATGTGGAACTCACTATCACAGGGAGTGGGGAGAATGTGGAACTCACTATCACGGGGAGTGGAGAGAATGTGGAACTCACTATCACGGGGAGTGGGGAGAATGTGGAACTCACTGTCACGGGGAGTGGGGAAAATGTGGAACTCACTATCACGGGGAGTGGGGTGAATGTGGAACTCGCTATCACAGGGAGTGGGGAGAATGTGGAACTCACTATCACGGGGAGTGGGGAGAATGTGGAACTCACTATCACGGGGAGTGGGGAGAATGTGGAACTCACTGTCACGGGGAGTGGGAAAAATGTGGAACTCACTATCACAGGGAGTGAGGAGAATGTGGAACTCACTATCACGGAGAGTGGGGAGAATGTGGAACTCGCTATCACGGGGAGTGGGGAGAATGTGGAACTCACTATCACAGGGAGTGGGGAGAATGTGGAACTCACTATCACAGGGAGTGGGGAGAATGTGGAACTCACTATCACAGGGAGTGGGGAGAATGTGGAACTCACTATCACAGGGAGTGGGGAGAATGTGGAACTCGCTATCACGGGGAGTGGGGTGAATGTGGAACTCACTATCACAGGGAATGGGGAGAATGTGGAACTCACTATCACAGGGAGTGGGGAGAATGTGGAACTCACTATCACAGGGAGTGGGGAGAATGTGGAACTCACTAACACAGGGAGTGGGGAGAATGTGGAACTCGCTATCACGGGGAGTGGGGTGAATGTGGAACTCACTATCACAGGGAATGGGGATAATGTGGAACTCACTATCACAGGGAGTGGGGAGAATGTGGAACTCACTATCACGGGGAGTGGGGAGAATGTGGAACTCGCTATCACGGGGAGTGGGGAGAATGTGGAACTCGCTATCACGGGGAGTGGGGAGAAAGTGGCACTCACTATCACGGGGAGTGGGGAGAATGTGGCACTCCCTATCATGGGGAGTGGGGAGAATGTGGAACTCACTATCACAGGGAGTGGGGAGAAAGTGGAACTCACTATCACGGGGAGTGGGGAGAATGTGGAACTCACTATCACAGGGAGTGGGGAGAATGTGGAACTCACTATCACAGGGAGTGGGGAGAATGTGGAACTCACTATCACGGGGAGTGGGGAGAATGTGGAACTCGCTATCCACAGGGAGTGCAGAGAATGTAGAACTCACTTTCACGAGGAGTGGGGAGAATGTGGAACTCGTTATCACAGGGAGTGGGGAGAATGTGGAACTCACTATCACGGGGAGTGGGGAGAATGTGGAACTCGCGATCACAGGGAGTGGGGAGAACGTGGAACTCACTATCACAGGGAGTGGGGAGAATGTGGAACTCACTATCACAGGGAGTGGGGAGAATGTGGAACTCGCTATCACAGGGAGTGGAGAGAATGTGGAACTCACTATCACAGGGAGTGCGGAGAATGTGGAACTCACTATCACAGGGAGTGGGGAGAATGTGGAACTCGCTATCACAGGGAGTGGAGAGAATGTGGAACTCGCTATCACGGGGAGTGGAGAGAATGTGGAACTCACTATCACAGGGAGTGGGGAGAATGTGGAACACGCTATCACGGGGAGTGGAGAGAATGTGGAACTCACTATCACGGGGAGTGGGGAGAATGTGGAACTCACGATCACGGGGAGTGGAGAGAATGTGGCACTCACTATCACGGGGAGTGGAGAGAATGTGGAACTCACTATCATGGGGAGTGGGGAGAAAGTGGCACTCACTATCACGGGGAGTGCGGAGAATGTGGCACTCACTATCACGGGGAGTGGGGAGAATGTGGAACTCACTATCACGGGGAGTGGGGAGAATGTGGCACTCTATCACGGGGAGTGGGGAGAATGTGGCACTCACTATCACGGGGAGTGCGGAGAATGTGGCACTCACTATCACGGGGAGTGGGGAGAATGTGGAACTCACTATCACAGGGAGTGGGGAGAATGTGGAACTCACTATCACGGGGAATGGGGAGAATGTGGAACTCACTATCACCGGGTGTGGGGAGAATGTGGAACTCGCTATCACAGGGAGTGGGGAGAATGTGGAACTCACTATCACAGGGAGTGGGGAGAATGTGGAACTCACTATCACGGGGGAATGGGGAGAATGTGGAACTCACTATCACAGGGTGTGGGGAGAATGTGGAACTCACTATCACGTGGTGTGGGGAGAATGTGGAACTCACTATCACAGGGAGTGGGGAGAATGTGGAACTCACTATCACGGGGCGTGTGGAGAATGTGGAACTCACTATCACAGGGAGTGGGGAGAATGTGGAACTCACTATCACGGGGGAATGGGGAGAATGTGGAACTCACTATCACAGGGAGTGGGGAGAATGTGGCACTCACTATCACAGGGAGTGGGGAAAATGTGGAACTCACTATCACGGGGAGTGGGGAGAATGTGGAACTCACTATCACGGGAAGTGGAGAGAATGTGGCACTCACTATCACAGGGAGTGGGGAAAATGTGGAACTCACTATCACAGGGAGTGCGGAGAATGCGGAACTCACTGTCACAGGGAGTGGGGAGAATGTGGAACTCACTATCACGGGTAATGGGGAGAATTTGGAACTCACTATCACAGGCTGTGGGGAGAATGTGGATCTCACTATCACGGGGAATGGGGAGAATGTGGAACTCACTATCACAGGGTGTGGGGAGAATGTGGAACTCACTATCACAGGGAGTGGGGAGAATGTGGAACTCACTATCACAGGGAGTGGGGAGAATGTGGAACTCACTATCACGGGGCGTGTGGAGAATGTGGCACTCACTATCACGGGGAGTGGAGAGAATGTGGAACTCACTATCACGGGGCGTGTGGAGAATGTGGCACTCACTATCACGGGGAGTGGGAAGAATGTGGAACTCGCTATCACGGGGAGTGGGGAGAATGTGGAACTCACTATCACAGGGAGTGGGGAGAATGTGGAACTCACTATCACAGGGTGTGGGGAGAATGTGGAACTCGCTATCAGAGGGAGTGGGGAGAATGTGGAACTCACTATCACGGGGAGTGGGGAGAATGTGGAACTCACTATCACAGGGAGTGCGGAGAATGTGGAACTCACTATCACGGGGAGTGGGGAGAATGTGGAACTCGCTATCACGGGGTGTAGGGAGAATGTGGCACTCACGATCACGGGGAGTGGGGAGAATGTGGAACTCACTATCACGGGGAGTGGGGAGAATGTGGAACTCACTATCACGGGGAGTGGGGAGAATGTGGAACTCACTGTCACGGGGAGTGGGGAGAATGTGGATCTCACTGTCACGGGGAGTGGGGAGAATGTGGAACTCACTATCACAGGGAGTGGGGAGAATGTGGAACTCACTATCACAGGGAGTGGGGAGAATGTGGAACTCACTATCACGGGGAGTGGAGAGAATGTGGAACTCACTATCACGGGGAGTGGGGAGAATGTGGAACTCACTGTCACGGGGAGTGGGGAAAATGTGGAACTCACTATCACGGGGAGTGGGGTGAATGTGGAACTCGCTATCACAGGGAGTGGGGAGAATGTGGAACTCACTATCACGGGGAGTGGGGAGAATGTGGAACTCACTATCACGGGGAGTGGGGAGAATGTGGAACTCACTGTCACGGGGTGTGGGGAAAATGTGGAACTCACTATCACAGGGAGTGAGGAGAATGTGGAACTCACTATCACGGAGAGTGGGGAGAATGTGGAACTCGCTATCACGGGGAGTGGGGAGAATGTGGAACTCACTATCACAGGGAGTGGGGAGAATGTGGAACTCACTACCACAGTGAGTGGGGAGAATGTGGAACTCACTATCACAGGGAGTGGGGAGAATGTGGAACTCACTATCACAGGGAGTGGGGAGAATGTGGAACTCGCTATCACGGGGAGTGGGGTGAATGTGGAACTCACTATCACAGGGAATGGGGAGAATGTGGAACTCACTATCACAGGGAGTGGGGAGAATGTGGAACTCACTATCACAGGGAGTGGGGAGAATGTGGAACTCACTAACACAGGGAGTGGGGAGAATGTGGAACTCGCTATCACGGGGAGTGGGGTGAATGTGGAACTCACTATCACAGGGAATGGGGAGAATGTGGAACTCACTATCACAGGGAGTGGGGAGAATGTGGAACTCACTATCACAGGGAGTGGGGAGAATGTGGAACTCACTATCACGGGGAGTGGGGTGAATGTGGAACTCACTATCACAGGGAGTGGGGAGAATGTGGAACTCACTATCACAGGGAGTGGGGAGAATGTGGAACTCGCTATCACGGGGAGTGGGGTGAATGTGGAACTCACTATCACAGGGAATGGGGAGAATGTGGAACTCACTATCACAGGGAGTGGGGAGAATGTGGAACTCACTATCACAGGGAGTGGGGAGAATGTGGAACTCACTAACACAGGGAGTGGGGAGAATGTGGAACTCGCTATCACGGGGAGTGGGGTGAATGTGGAACTCACTATCACAGGGAATGGGGAGAATGTGGAACTCACTATCACAGGGAGTGGGGAGAATGTGGAACTCACTATCACAGGGAGTGGGGAGAATGTGGAACTCACTATCACGGGGAGTGGGGTGAATGTGGAACTCACTATCACAGGGAATGGGGATAATGTGGAACTCACTATCACGGGGAGTGGGGAGAATGTGGAACTCACTATCACAGGGAGTGGGGAGAATGTGGAACTCACTATCACAGGGAGTGGGGAGAATGTGGAACTCGCTATCACGGGGAGTGGGGAGAATGTGGAACTCGCTATCACAGGGAGTGGGGAGAATGTGGAACTCACTATCACGGGGAGTGGGGAGAATGTGGAACTCACTATCACAGGGAGTGGGGAGAATGTGGAACTCACTATCACGGGGAGTGGGGAGAATGTGGAACTCACTATCACAGGGAGTCGGGAGAATGTGGAACTCACTATCACAGGGAGTGGGGAGAATGTGGAACTCGCTATCACAGGGAGTGCAGAGAATGTAGAACTCACTTTCACGAGGAGTGGGGAGAATGTGGAACTCGTTATCACAGGGAGTGGGGAGAATGTGGAACTCACTATCACGGGGAGTGGGGAGAATGTGGAACTCGCGATCACAGGCTGTGGGGAGAACGTGGAACTCACTATCACAGGGAGTGGGGAGAATGTGGAACTCACTATCACAGGGAGTGGGGAGAATGTGGAACTCGCTATCACAGGGAGTCGAGAGAATGTGGAACTCGCTATCACAGGGAGTGCGGAGAATGTGGAACTCACTATCACAGGGAGTGGGGAGAATGTGGAACACGCTATCACAGGGAGTGGGGAGAATGTGGAACTCGCTATCACAGGGAGTGGAGAGAATGTGGAACTCGCTATCACGGGGATTGGAGAGAATGTGGAACTCACTATCACAGGGAGTGGGGAGAATGTGGAACACGCTATCACGGGGAGTGGAGAGAATGTGGAACTCACTATCACGGGGAGTGGGGAGAATGTGGAACTCACGATCACGGGGAGTGGAGAGAATGTGGCACTCACTATCACGGGGAGTAGAGAGAATGTGGAACTCACTATCATGGGGAGTGGGGAGAAAGTGGCACTCACTATCACGGGGAGTGCGGAGAATGTGGCACTCACTATCACGGGGAGTGGGGAGAATGTGGAACTCACTATCACGGGGAGTGGGGAGAATGTGGCACTCTATCACGGGGAGTGGGGAGAATGTGGCACTCACTATCACGGGGAGTGCGGAGAATGTGGCACTCACTATCACGGGGAGTGGGGAGAATGTGGAACTCACTATCACGGGGAGTGGGGAGAATGTGGCACTCACTGTCACGGGGAGTGGGGAGAATGTGGAACTCGCTATCACAGGGAGTGGGGAGAATGTGGAACTCACTATCACAGGGAGTGGGGAGAATGTGGAACTCACTATCACAGGGAGTGGGGAGAATGTGGAACTCACTATCACAGGGAGTGAGGAGAATGTGGAACACGCTATCACGGGGAGTGGAGAGAATGTGGAACTCACTATCACGGGGAGTGGGGAGAATGTGGAACTCACGATCACGGGGAGTGGAGAGAATGTGGCACTCACTATCACAGGGAGTGGAGAGAATGTGGAACTCACTATCATGGGGAGTGGGGAGAAAGTGGCACTCACTATCACGGGGAGTGCGGAGAATGTGGCACTCACTATCACGGGGAGTGGGGAGAATGTGGAACTCACTATCACGGGGAGTGGGGAGAATGTGGAACTCTATCACGGGGAGTGGGGAGAATGTGGCACTCACCATCACGGGGAGTGCGGAGAATTTGGCACTCACTATCACGGGGAGTGGGGAGAATGTGGAACTCACTATCACGGGGAGTGGGGAGAATGTGGCACTCACTATCACGGGGAGTGGGGAGAATGTGGAACTCACTATCACGGGGAGTGGGGAGAATGTGGAACTCGCTATCACGGGGAGTGGGGAGAATGTGGAACTCGCTATCACAGGGAGTGGGGAGAATGTGGAACTCACTATCACGGGGAGTGGGGAGAATGTGGAACTCACTATCACAGGGAGTGGGGAGAATGTGGAACTCACTATCACGGGGAGTGGGGAGAATGTGGAACTCACTATCACAGGGAGTGGGGAGAATGTGGAACTCACTATCACAGGGAGTGGGGAGAATGTGGAACTCGCTATCACAGGGAGTGCAGAGAATGTAGAACTCACTTTCACGAGGAGTGGGGAGAATGTGGAACTCGTTATCACAGGGAGTGGGGAGAATGTGGAACTCACTATCACGGGGAGTGGGGAGAATGTGGAACTCGCGATCACAGGCTGTGGGGAGAACGTGGAACTCACTATCACAGGGAGTGGGGAGAATGTGGAACTCACTATCACAGGGAGTGGGGAGAATGTGGAACTCGCTATCACAGGGAGTCGAGAGAATGTGGAACTCGCTATCACAGGGAGTGCGGAGAATGTGGAACTCACTATCACAGGGAGTGGGGAGAATGTGGAACACGCTATCACAGGGAGTGGGGAGAATGTGGAACTCGCTATCACAGGGAGTGGAGAGAATGTGGAACTCGCTATCACGGGGATTGGAGAGAATGTGGAACTCACTATCACAGGGAGTGGGGAGAATGTGGAACACGCTATCACGGGGAGTGGAGAGAATGTGGAACTCACTATCACGGGGAGTGGGGAGAATGTGGAACTCACGATCACGGGGAGTGGAGAGAATGTGGCACTCACTATCACGGGGAGTAGAGAGAATGTGGAACTCACTATCATGGGGAGTGGGGAGAAAGTGGCACTCACTATCACGGGGAGTGCGGAGAATGTGGCACTCACTATCACGGGGAGTGGGGAGAATGTGGAACTCACTATCACGGGGAGTGGGGAGAATGTGGCACTCTATCACGGGGAGTGGGGAGAATGTGGCACTCACTATCACGGGGAGTGCGGAGAATGTGGCACTCACTATCACGGGGAGTGGGGAGAATGTGGAACTCACTATCACGGGGAGTGGGGAGAATGTGGCACTCACTGTCACGGGGAGTGGGGAGAATGTGGAACTCGCTATCACAGGGAGTGGGGAGAATGTGGAACTCACTATCACAGGGAGTGGGGAGAATGTGGAACTCACTATCACAGGGAGTGGGGAGAATGTGGAACTCACTATCACAGGGAGTGAGGAGAATGTGGAACACGCTATCACGGGGAGTGGAGAGAATGTGGAACTCACTATCACGGGGAGTGGGGAGAATGTGGAACTCACGATCACGGGGAGTGGAGAGAATGTGGCACTCACTATCACAGGGAGTGGAGAGAATGTGGAACTCACTATCATGGGGAGTGGGGAGAAAGTGGCACTCACTATCACGGGGAGTGCGGAGAATGTGGCACTCACTATCACGGGGAGTGGGGAGAATGTGGAACTCACTATCACGGGGAGTGGGGAGAATGTGGAACTCTATCACGGGGAGTGGGGAGAATGTGGCACTCACCATCACGGGGAGTGCGGAGAATGTGGCACTCACTATCACGGGGAGTGGGGAGAATGTGGAACTCACTATCACGGGGAGTGGGGAGAATGTGGCACTTACTATCACGGGGAGTGGGGAGAATGTGGAACTCACTATCACGGGGAGTGGGGAGAATGTGGCACTCACTATCACAGGGAGTGGGGAGAATGTGGCACTCACTATCACGGGGAGTGGGGAGAATGTGGAACTCACTATCACAGGGAGTGGGGAGAATGTGGAACTCACTATCACAGGGAGTGGGGAGAATGTGGAACTCACTATCACGGGGAATGGGGAGAATGTGGAACTCACTATCACAGGCTGTGGGGAGAATGTGGATCTCACTATCACGGGGAATGGGGAGAATGTGGAACTCACTATCACAGGGTGTGGGGAGAATGTGGAACTCACTATCACAGGGAGTGGGGAGAATGTGGAACTCACTATCACAGGGAGTGGGGAGAATGTGGAACTCACTATCACGGGGAATGGGGAGAATGTGGAACTCACTATCACCGGGTGTGGGGAGAATGTGGAACTCGCTATCGCAGGGAGTGGGGAGAATGTGGAACTCACTATCACAGGGAGTGGGGAGAATGTGGAACTCACTATCACGGGGGAATGGGGAGAATGTGGAACTCACTATCACAGGGTGTGGGGAGAATGTGGAACTCACTATCACGTGGTGTGGGGAGAATGTGGAACTCACTATCACAGGGAGTGGGGAGAATGTGGAACTCACTATCACGGGGCGTGTGGAGAATGTGGCACTCACTATCACGGGGAGTGGAGAGAATGTGGAACTCACTATCACGGGGCGTGTGGAGAATGTGGAACTCACTATCACAGGGAGTGGGGAGAATGTGGCACTCACTATCACAGGGAGTGGGGAAAATGTGGAACTCACTATCACGGGGAGTGGGGAGAATGTGGAACTCACTATCACAGGGAGTGGGGAGAATGTGGAACTCACTATCACAGGGAGTGGGGAAAATGTGGAACTCACTATCACGGAGTGGGGAGAATGCGGAACTCGCTATCACGGGGAGTGGCTGAGTTGAACAGTGTCAATGTATTTAAGGGGGAATCTGGATAAATACATGAGGGAGAGAGGATTAGCAGGATATGGTGATGGGGAGGTGGTGATGAAGAGGGGGTGGGAGGAGGAGTTATGGGTGGAGCAGCAGAGCTGAATTGGGTGTGCTGGAAATAATCTCTAATTAAATTGTGATAATAAACTCAAGAAGTGAATACATCAGTTGATTTGAGTAAAGATTTATTTCACAATACGTAGTTCTACAGTACCAAAACTCTCTAAAAGATGAGAGTACAAGGCAATCAATTGATCCAATTTTATTCTTGCAGTGTTTTCTTTAAACTTGCCCACTGTGTGAAACATTCAGCTTTCATAAAGAATGGAAAGTGAGCAGCATGGGCTTGTTGTGAGCATTCTCCAACAGAACAAGATAGTTGTCCTCCTCAACACAGTCAATTCCAATTTAAAAACACGAGGAGTAAATTCAAGAGCCTTTTGTCTGTTGTCAATGTCTGAACTTCAGCAAAGCTGAAACCCCCCAATAACTAACCTGGAGTATTGGGGTAGCTTCACTTTCTCATTCTAATTCTCCTGCGTCCTGCCCTCCAAACATTATTAAACAAACAGATGATCTGGTCATTTATCCCAGCGCTGTCTGTGGGATCTTGCTGTGCACAAATTGGTGTTTCTCTGCATCACAGCATTTCAATAGTAACTTCATGAGGCCTGATGCCCTAAGAGATGTCGCGAGCTCGAAAAAGACACGATTTTAAATGCAAGATGCTCACTGGAGATGGGACAGAACAGGAAAATGATCCAGGATGCAGGTCTCAAACTCTTTACAACCCACGGCCTGTTAAAAAGCAACAGCAAATCGCAGAGCAGGGCCATCCCAGGGCAACAGGCAAAATACAAATTTCAAAAAGATCCCTCATCCTGCTTTTCAAATACTTCATTGACCCCTCAACCCCTCCCTATCTCTGGAACCTCCTCCAGCCCTTACCACCCTCTGAGATCTCTGTGCTCCTCCAATTCTGGCCTCTTGCCTATTCCCCGATTCCCATCGCTCCACCATTGGCGGCTGTGCCTTCAGCTGCCTGGGCCCTAAGCTCTGGAATTCCCTCCCTAAACCCTCCGTCCCTCTCTCTCCCTCTAAGATGCCTCTTAAAACTGACCTACTTGTCCGAGCTTCGAGTCACTGCATCCCCACTCTCCTGAAAAGTCTTGTCTTTGGCTCAGTGTGAAATCAGAGATTTATGCTCTCACCATGAAGGTTCTGTGCAAATGGGAGTCACTGCCTCACGGCCAAAGCATGTGAGGACAGAAACTCGAGGAAGGATGAGTGTTCTGTATTCCTGTCAGATAGTTTCAGTGTGGTAAATTAGTGTTTCTGCCATCTTGTATTGATCGACCGATAATATTGCATTCAATGATTGATGTTACCACTGTTTGTATCCATACAGCCTTTCCATTCATTAGTATTATTTGTACATTTGTGCTTTTGAGAGTTTGTGCTATTACACGGTCATTCAGTTTTGTAGTGGGAACCATCTCTGTTGCAAATCGCTCAGTAAGTTCTGCTTTCCCACCCTTCAAAGAAAATTTGTAAACTTGATTTTTGTTACAGAATAGGGAGGGGTTTGTGCGGGGGAGGGAAGTGGGGGGGGGGGAAATGAAAAATCTGATGGCTGAAACTATTTTACTACCCCCTCCCTGCTCCCGTCCCGGTTACCCGCACCCTACACCTGCAGAGAGAGATTCAAAACCCGTCACATTTCCGACACTCGCCTCTGCAGGGCCTCCAGTTCAGTTAGGACACCTCCAGGCAGGTCCTCGTTCACCTGCACGGTCAAGTACCGGCGGATCTCGGCCACCTCCTGCTCCCAGAAGGCCCTGGGCAAGGAGAAGAGCTCTTCGGTTCGGGTACCTTCCAGGCCCCGGAGGTCCAGGGCCCCCGCAGTTGGCACGTAGCCCACCGGCGTCTCCACAGCACTGGCTTCACCGTCCACCCGCCGGCAGATCCAGTCCAACACCCGGCAGTTCTCCCCGAAGCCCGGCCAGAGGTAGGTGCCGTCGTCTCCCTTGCGGAACCAGTTGACGTGGAAGATCCTGGGCAGTCGAACTGCAGTCGGACGCTCCTCCATGCTCAGCCAGTGCTGCAGGTAGTCACCAAAATTGTAACCGAAGAAGGGCCGCATGGCGAAAGGGTCATGCATGATGACCTTTGCTGGGGGGGGAAGACAGAGAGGTTAAAAAGCTGGCTCACAACAACAACACAAAATAGGGTAACGGCCACTTGCATTGATATAGAGCCTTTTGTATATGTGCATAAGTCATTGAAGGTGGCAGGACAGGTTGAGAGTGCAGTTAATAAAGTATACAGTATCCTGAACTTTATTAATAGGGGCACAGAGTACAAGAGCAAGGAAGTTATGTTGAACTTGTATAAGACACTAGTTCAGCCTCAGTGTCCAATTCCGGGCACCGCACTTGAGGAAAGACGTGAGGTCACAGGAGAGATTACAGAAAAGATTCAGGAGAATGGTTCCAGGGATGAGGAATTTCAGTTCTGAAGATAGATTGGAGAAGTTAGGACTGTTTTCCTTGGAGAAGAGAAAACTGAGAGGTGATGTGATAGAGGTATTCAAAATCATGAGGGGTCTGGACAGAGTAGATAGAGAGAAACTGTTCCCACTCGTAAAGGGATTGAGAACGAGAGGGCACAGATTTAAAGTATTTGGTAAGAGAAGCAAAAGTGACATGAGGATAAACTTTTTCATAACGAGTGGTTAAGGTCTGGAATGCGCTGCCTGAGAATGTGGTGGAGGCAGGTTCAACTGAAGCATTCACAAGGGAACTAGACAGTTAGCTGAAAAGGAAGAATGTGCAGGGTTACGGGGAGAAGGCGGGGGAATGGAACTGAGGGAATTGCTCTTTCAGAGAGCCAGTGCAGACACGACGGGTAGAATGGCCTTTTACTGTGCTGTAACAATTGCGTGTTTTTGTGATTCTGTTTTTTGGTGGACGCACTCCAGAACATAAGGTGCATCAGACCACTTGCATCGTCGAGAATTTCAAGGTTATATCCTAAAAAGGGCAGCTAAAAGTACGAGACAAGCATTTGGGAGTTGACAGACTGAAGTATCAGAATGGATGAGTGTCCTTGAACAGCAACTTAACAATGTGCCTTTATACCACACCTTAACCATTGAGGTGAGAGCCCAGAGAGAGAGGAAATACCGTCACCAACAGATCAGAAGGTTGTGGGTGTGACCCCTCCCCCCCCCCCCCCCACCCCCAGCCCCCTGCACTCCAGAAACTTCAGCCCCACAATCCAGGTCAATGCTCCCCAGTTACCATCAACAGAGGGAGCAGCGCACTAACTGAAATTCCTCATCCCTGGAACCATTCTGATGAATCTTTTCCGTTCTCTCTCCAATGCCCTCATATCTTTCCTCAAGTGTGATGCCCAGAATTGGACACAATTCTCCAGCTGAGGTCAAACTAGTGTCTTATACAAGTTCTACATAACTTCCTTGTCGACTTTATCAAAAATAAAATGATGTGGTCATTGATCACACTGCTTTTTGTGGGAGCTTACTGTGCACAAATTGGCACGTTTATCAACATTACAACTGGGACAATATTTTGGGAAGGGAAACAAACTTTCCATTGGCTCTCAATGTGAAGTCCCAAGGTGATGAAAAGCCGGTGGATAAACACAAGCTTGTTGTTCCTCACACACTCTATCTGCTAAAATGGAAATGTGGAAAAGGGAGGGGAGACAAGTACCTTTATGTTCAGCAGCGGCTGTTGACTCTGATCTCATTGCTGATCCGATGAACACCCCGTGACGCCAACTGAATGACTCGTATACGAGAGGAACACCTGAACGGGGAGAGGAAGAAAAATATAGTCAATCGTCAATACCAATAAACCAGTAAATTCCTCGACCCCCAGAGCCATTGGAATCGGCCCACTGGCACTTGGCTGATACCCAGCAACTTTTTTTCCAAAAACTGTCACTGTATGCACCGTAAAATAATCAGTAGAATGTTGGAAGGATCCGGAACCAGAGAACACCAGAGGCAAAAGAAATAACAGTGACACGAGGCAAACCTTTTTCACACAGTGAGTATTTAGGATCTGGAATGTACTGTCTGAGAGTGTGGTGGAGGCAGGTTCAGTGAATGTTTAGGATCTGGAATGTACTGTCTGAGAGTGTGGTGGAGGCAGGTTCAGTGAGTGTTTAGGATCTGGAATGCACTGTCTGAGAGTGTGGTGGAGGCAGGTTCAGTGAGTATTTAGGATCTGGAATGTACTGTCTGAGAGTGTGGTGGAGGCAGGTTCAGTGAATGTTTAGGATCTGGAATGCACTGTCTGAGAGTGTGGTGGAGGCAGGTTCAGTGAGTGTTTACGATCTGGAAAGCACTGTCTGAGAGTGTGGTGGAGGCAGGTTCAGTGAATGTTTAGGATCTGGAATGCACTGTCTGAGAGTGTGGTGGAGGCAGGTTCAGTGTGTGTTTAGGATCTGGAATGCACTGTCTGAGAGTGTGGTGGAGGCAGGTTCAGTGTGTGTTTAGGATCTGGAATGCACTGTCTGAGAGTGTGGTGGAGGCAGGATCAGTGAGTGTTTAGGATCTGGAATGCACAGTCTGAGAGTGTGGTGGAGGCAGGTTCAGTGAGTGTTTAGGATCTGGAATGCACTGTCTGAGAGTGTGGTGGAGGCAGGTTCAGTGAGTGTTTAGGATCTGGAATGCACTGTCTGAGAGTGTGGTGGAGGCAGGTTCAGTGAGTGTTTAGGATCTGGAATGCACTGTCTGAGAGTGTGGTGGAGGCAGGTTCAGTGAGTGTTTAGGATCTGGAATGTACTGTCTGAGAGTGTGGTGGAGGCAGGTTCAGTGAGTATTTAGGATCTGGAATGTACTGTCTGAGAGTGTGGTGGAGGCAGGTTCAGTGAGTGTTTAGGATCTGGAATGCACTGTCTGAGAGTGTGGTGGAGGCAGGTTCAGTGAGTGTTTAGGATCTGGAATGTACTGTCTGAGAGTGTGGTGGAGGCAGGTTCAGTGAGTGTTTAGGATCTGGAATGCACTGTCTGAGAGTGTGGTGGAGGCAGGTTCAGTGAGTGTTTAGGATCTGGAATGTACTGTCTGAGAGTGTGGTGGAGGCAGGTTCAGTGAGTGTTTAGGATCTGGAATGCACTGTCTGAGAGTGTGGTGGAGGCAGGTTCAGTGAGTGTTTAGGATCTGGAATGCACTGTCTGAGAGTGTGGTGGAGGCAGGTTCAGTGAGTGTTTAGGATCTGGAATGCACTGTCTGAGAGTGTGGTGGAGGCAGGTTCAGTGAGTGTTTCGGATCTGGAATGCACTGTCTGAGAGTGTGGTGGAGGCAGGTTCAGTGAGTGTTTAGGATCTGGAATGCACTGTCTGAGAGTGTGGTGGAGGCAGGTTCAGTGTGTGTTTAGGATCTGGAATGCACTGTCTGAGAGTGTGGTGGAGGCAGGTTCAGTGACTGTTTAGGATCTGGAATGCAATGTCTGAGAGTGTGGTGGAGGCAGGTTCAGTGACTGTTTAGGATCTGGAATGCAATGTCTGAGAGTGTGGTGGAGGCAGGTTCAGTGAGTATTTAGGATCTGGAATGCACTGTCTGAGAGTGTGGTGGAGGCAGGTTCAGTGAGTGTTTAGGATCTGGAATGCACTGTCTGAGAGTGTGGTGGAGGCAGGTTCAGTGAGTGTTTAGGATCTGGAATGCACTGTCTGTGAGTGTGGTGGAGGCAGGTTCAGTGAGTGTTTAGGATCTGGAATACACTGTCTGAGAGTGTGGTGGAGGCAGGTTCAGTGTGTGTTTAGGATCTGGAATGCACTGTCTGAGAGTGTGGTGGAGGCAGGTTCAGTGTGTGTTTAGGATCTGGAATGCACTGTCTGAGAGTGTGGGGGAGGCAGGTTCAGTGAGTGTTTAGGATCTGGAATGCACTGTCAGAGAGTGTGGTGGAGGCAGGTTCAGTGAGTGTTTAGGATCTGGAATACACTGTCTGAGAGTGTGGTGGAGGCAGGTTCAGTGTGTGTTTAGGATCTGGAATGCACTGTCTGAGAGTGTGGTGGAGGCAGGTTCAGTGTGTGTTTAGGATCTGGAATGCACTGTCTGAGAGTGTGGGGGAGGCAGGTTCAGTGAGTGTTTAGGATCTGGAATGCACTGTCTGAGAGTGTGGTGGAGGCAGGTTCAGTGAGTGTTTAGGATCTGGAATACACTGTCTGAGAGTGTGGTGGAGGCAGGTTCAGTGAGTGTTTAGGATCTGGAATACACTGTCTGAGAGTGTGGTGGAGGCAGGTTCAGTGAGTGTTTAGGATCTGGAATACACTGTCTGAGAGTGTGGTGGAGGCAGGTTCAGTGTGTGTTTAGGATCTGGAATGCACTGTCTGAGAGTGTGGTGGAGGCAGGTTCAGTGTGTGTTTAGGATCTGGAATGCACTGTCTGAGAGTGTGGGGGAGGCAGGTTCAGTGAGTGTTTAGGATCTGGAATGCACTGTCTGAGAGTGTGGTGGAGGCAGGTTCAGTGAGTGTTTAGGATCTGGAATGCACTGTCTGAGAGTGTGGTGGAGGTAGGTTCAGTGAGTGTTTAGGATCTGGAATACACTGTCTGAGAGTGTGGTGGAGGTAGGTTCAGTGAGTGTTTAGGATCTGGAATGCACTGTCTGAGAGTGTGGTGGAGGTAGGTTCAGTGAGTGTTTAGGATCTGGAATACAATGTCTGAGAGTGTGGTGGAGGCAGGTTCAGTGAGTGTTTAGGATCTGGAATGCACTGTCTGAGAGTGTGGTGGAGGCAGGTTCAGTGTTTGTTTAGGATCTGGAATGCACTGTCTGAGAGTGTGGTGGAGGCAGGTTCAATGAGTGTTTAGGATCTGGAATGCACTGTCTGAGAGAGTGGTGGAGGCAGGTTCAGTGAGTGTTTAGGATCTGGAATGCACTGTCTGAGAGTGTGGTGGAGGCAGGTTCAGTGTTTGTTTAGGATCTGGAATGCACTGTCTGAGAGTGTGGTGGAGGTAGGTTCAGTGAGTGTTTAGGATCTGGAATACACTGTCTGAGAGAGTGGTGGAGGCAGGATCAGTGAGTATTTAGGATCTGGAATGTACTGTCTGAGAGTGTGGTGGAGGCAGGTTCAGTGAGTGTTTAGGATCTGGAATGCACTGTCTGAGAGTGTGGTGGAGGCAGGATCAGTGAGTGTTTAGGATCTGGAATGCACTGTCTGAGAGTGTGGTGGAGGCAGGATCAGTGAGTATTTAGGATCTGGAATGTACTGTCTGAGAGTGTGGTGGAGGCAGGTTCAGTGAGTGTTTAGGATCTGGAATGCACTGTCTGAGAGTGTGGTGGAGGCAGGATCAGTGAGTGTTTAGGATCTGGAATGTACTGTCTGAGAGTGTGGTGGAGGCAGGTTCACTGAGTGTTTAGGATCTGGAATGCACTGTCTGAGAGTGTGGTGGAGGCAGGATCAGTGAGTGTTTAGGATCTGGAATGTACTGTCTGAGAGTGTGGTGGAGGCAGGTTCAGTGAGTGTTTAGGATCTGGAATGTACTGTCTGAGAGTGTGGTGGAGGCAGGTTCAGTGAGTGTTTAGGATCTGGAATGCACTGTCTGAGAGTGTGGTGGAGGCAGGTTCAGTGAGTGTTTAGGATCTGGAATGCACTGTCTGAGAGTGTGGTGGAGGCAGGTTCAGTGAGTGTTTAGGATCTGGAATGCACTGTCTGAGAGTGTGGTGGAGGCAGGTTCAGTGAGTGTTTAGGATCTGGAATGCACTGTCTGAGAGTGTGGTGGAGGCAGGTTCAGTGAGTGTTTAGGATCTGGAATGCACTGTCTGAGAGTGTGGTGGAGGCAGGTTCATTGAGTGTTTAGGATCTGGAATGCACTGTCTGAGAGTGTGGTGGAGGCAGGTTCAGTGAGTGTTTAGGATCTGGAATGTACTGTCTGAGAGTGTGGTGGAGGCAGGTTCAGTGAGTGTTTAGGATCTGGAATGCACTGTCTGAGAGTGTGGTGGAGGCAGGTTCATTGAGTGTTTAGGATCTGGAATGCACTGTCTGAGAGTGTGGTGGAGGCAGGTTCAGTGAGTGTTTAGGATCTGGAATGCACTGTCTGAGAGTGTGGTGGAGGCAGGTTCAGTGAGTGTTTAGGATCTGGAATGCACTGTCTGAGAGTGAGGTGGAGGCAGGTTCAGTGAGTGTTTAGGATCTGGAATGCACTGTCTGAGAGTGTGGGGGAGGCAGGTTCAGTGAGTGTTTAGGATCTGGAATGCACTGTCTGAGAGTGTGGTGGAGGCAGGTTCAGTGAGTGTTTAGGATCTGGAATGCACTGTCTGAGAGTGTGGTGGAGGTAGGTTCAGTGAGTGTTTAGGATCTGGAATACACTGTCTGAGAGTGTGGTGGAGGTAGGTTCAGTGAGTGTTTAGGATCTGGAATGCACTGTCTGAGAGTGTGGTGGAGGCAGGTTCAGTGAGTGTTTAGGATCTGGAATGCACTGTCTGAGAGTGTGGTGGAGGCAGGTTCAGTGTGTGTTTAGGATCTGGAATGCACTGTCTGAGAGTGTGGGGGAGGCAGGTTCAGTGAGTGTTTAGGATCTGGAATGCACTGTCTGAGAGTGTGGTGGAGGTAGGTTCAGTGAGTGTTTAGGATCTGGAATACACTGTCTGAGAGTGTGGTGGAGGTAGGTTCAGTGAGTGTTTAGGATCTGGAATGCACTGTCTGAGAGTGTGGTGGAGGTAGGTTCAGTGAGTGTTTAGGATCTGGAATACACTGTCTGAGAGTGTGGTGGAGGTAGGTTCAGTGAGTGTTTAGGATCTGGAATGCCCTGTCTGAGAGTGTGGTGGAGGCAGGTTCAGTGAGTGTTTAGGATCTGGAATGCACTGTCTGAGAGTGTGGTGGAGGTAGGTTCAGTGAGTGTTTAGGATCTGGAATACACTGTCTGAGAGTGTGGTGGAGGTAGGTTCAGTGAGTGTTTAGGATCTGGAATACACTGTCTGAGAGTGTGGTGGAGGTAGGTTCAGTGAGTGTTTAGGATCTAGAATGCACTGTCTGAGAGAGTGGTGGAGGCAGGTTCAGTGAGTGTTTAGGATCTGGAATGCACTGTCTGAGAGTGTGGTGGAGGCAGGTTCAGTGTGTGTTTAGGATCTGGAATGCACTGTCTGAGAGAGTGGTGGAGGCAGGTTCAGGGAGTGTTTAGGATCTGGAATGTACTGTCTGAGAGTGTGGTGGAGGCAGGTTCAGTGAGTGTTTAGGATCTGGAATGTACTGTCTGAGAGTGTGGTGGAGGCAGGTTCAGTGTGTGTTTAGGTTATGGAATGCACTGCCTGAGAGTGTGGTGGAGGCAGGTTCAGTGAGTGTTTAGGATCTGGAATGCACTGTCTGAGAGTGTGGGGGAGGCAGGTTCAGTGAGTGTTTAGGATCTGGAATGCACTGTCTGAGAGTGTGGTGGAGGCAGGTTCAGTGAGTGTTTAGGATCTGGAATGTACTGTCTGAGAGTGTGGTGGAGGCAGGTTCAGTGTGTGTTTAGGTTATGGAATGCACTGCCTGAGAGTGTGGTGGAGGCAGGTTCAGTGTGTGTTTAGGATCTGGAATGCACTGTCTGAGAGTGTGGTGGAGGCAGGTTCAGTGAGTGTTTAGGATCTGGAATGCACTGTCTGAGAGTGTGGTGGAGGCAGGTTCAGTGTGTGTTTAGGATCTGGAATGCACTGTCTGAGAGTGTGGTGGAGGCAGGTTCAGTGAGTGTTTAGGATCTGGAATGCACTGTCTGAGTGTGTGTTGGAGGCAGTTTCAGTGAGTGTTTAGGATCTGGAATACACTGTCTGAGAGTGTGGTGGAGGCAGGTTCAGTGAGTGTTTAGGATCGGGAATGCACTGTCTGAGAGTGTGGTGGAGGCAGGTTCAGTGAGTGTTTAGGATCTGGAATGCACTGTCTGAGAGTGTGGTGGAGGCAGTTTCAGTGAGTGTTTAGGATCTGGAATGCACTGTCTGAGAGTGTGGTGGAGGCAGGTTCAGTGAGTGTTTAGGATCTGGAATGCACTGTCTGAGAGTGTGGTGGAGGCAGGTTCAGTGAGTGTTTAGGATCTGGAATGCACTGTCTGAGAGTGTGGTGGAGGCAGGTTCAGTGTGTGTTTAGGATCTGGAATACACTGTCTGAGAGTGTGGTGGAGGCAGGTTCAGTGAGTGTTTAGGATCTGGAATGCACTGTCTGAGAGTGTGGTGGAGGCAGGTTCAGTGTGTGTTTAGGATCTGGAATGCACTGTCTGAGAGTGTGGTGGAGGTAGGTTCAGTGAGTGTTTAGGATCTGGAATACACTGTCTGAGAGTGTGGTGGAGGTAGGTTCAGTGAGTGTTTAGGATCTGGAATACACTGTCTGAGAGTGTGGTGGAGGTAGGTTCAGTGAGTGTTTAGGATCTAGAATGCACTGTCTGAGAGAGTGGTGGAGGCAGGTTCAGTGAGTGTTTAGGATCTGGAATGCACTGTCTGAGAGTGTGGTGGAGGCAGGTTCAGTGTGTGTTTAGGATCTGGAATGCACTGTCTGAGAGAGTGGTGGAGGCAGGTTCAGGGAGTGTTTAGGATCTGGAATGTACTGTCTGAGAGTGTGGTGGAGGCAGGTTCAGTGAGTGTTTAGGATCTGGAATGTACTGTCTGAGAGTGTGGTGGAGGCAGGTTCAGTGTGTGTTTAGGTTATGGAATGCACTGCCTGAGAGTGTGGTGGAGGCAGGTTCAGTGTGTGTTTAGGATCTGGAATGCACTGTCTGAGAGTGTGGGGGAGGCAGGTTCAGTGAGTGTTTAGGATCTGGAATGCACTGTCTGAGAGTGTGGTGGAGGCAGGTTCAGTGAGTGTTTAGGATCTGGAATGTACTGTCTGAGAGTGTGGTGGAGGCAGGTTCAGTGTGTGTTTAGGTTATGGAATGCACTGCCTGAGAGTGTGGTGGAGGCAGGTTCAGTGTGTGTTTAGGATCTGGAATGCACTGTCTGAGAGTGTGGTGGAGGCAGGTTCAGTGAGTGTTTAGGATCTGGAATGCACTGTCTGAGAGTGTGGTGGAGGCAGGTTCAGTGTGTGTTTAGGATCTGGAATGCACTGTCTGAGAGTGTGGTGGAGGCAGGTTCAGTGAGTGTTTAGGATCTGGAATGCACTGTCTGAGTGTGTGTTGGAGGCAGTTTCAGTGAGTGTTTAGGATCTGGAATACACTGTCTGAGAGTGTGGTGGAGGCAGGTTCAGTGAGTGTTTAGGATCGGGAATGCACTGTCTGAGAGTGTGGTGGAGGCAGGTTCAGTGAGTGTTTAGGATCTGGAATGCACTGTCTGAGAGTGTGGTGGAGGCAGTTTCAGTGAGTGTTTAGGATCTGGAATGCACTGTCTGAGAGTGTGGTGGAGGCAGGTTCAGTGAGTGTTTAGGATCTGGAATGCACTGTCTGAGAGTGTGGTGGAGGCAGGTTCAGTGAGTGTTTAAGATCTGGAATGCACTGTCTGAGAGTGTGGTGGAGGCAGGTTCAGTGAGTGTTTAGGATCTGGAATGCACTGCCTGAGAGTGTGGTGGAGGCAGGTTCAGTGAGTGTTTAGGATCTGGAATGCACTGCCTGAGAGTGTGGTGGAGGCAGGTTCAGTGAGTGTTTAGGATCTGGAATGCACTGTCTGAGAGTGTGGTGGAGGCAGGTTCAGTGAGTGTTTAGGATCTGGAATACACTGTCTGAGAGTGTGGTGGAGGCAGTTTCAGTGAGTGTTTAGGATCTGGAATGCACTGTCTGAGAGTGTGGTGGAGGCAGGTTCAGTGAGTGTTTAGGATCTGGAATGCACTGTCTGAGAGTGTGGTGGAGGCAGGTTCAGTGAGTGTTTAGGATCTGGAATGCACTGTCTGAGAGTGTGGTGGAGGCAGGTTCAGTGAGTGTTTAGGATCTGGAATGCACTGCCTGAGAGTGTGGTGGAGGCAGGTTCAGTGAGTGTTTAGGATCTGGAATGCACTGCCTGAGAGTGTGGTGGAGGCAGGTTCAGTGAGTGTTTAGGATCTGGAATGCACTGTCTGAGAGTGTGGGGGAGGCAGGTTCAGTGAGTGTTTAGGATCTGGAATGCACTGCCTGAGAGTGTGGTGGAGGCAGGTTCAGTGAGTGTTTAGGATCTGGAATGCACTGTCTGAGAGTGTGGTGGAGGCAGGTTCAGTGAGTGTTTAGGATCTGGAATGCACTGCCTGAGAGTGTGGTGGAGGCAGGTTCAGTGAGTGTTTAGGATCTGGAATGCACTGTCTGAGAGTGTGGTGGAGGCAGGTTCAGTGAGTGTTTAGGATCTGGAATGCACTGTCTGAGAGTGTGGTGGAGGCAGGTTCAGTGAGTGTTTAGGATCTGGAATGCACTGTCTGAGAGTGTGGTGGAGGCGGGTTCAGTGAGTGTTTAGGATCTGGAATGCACTGTCTGAGAGTGTGGTGGAGGCAGGTTCAGTGAGTGTTTAGGATCTGGAATGCACTGTCTGAGAGTGTGGTGGAGGCAGTTTCAGTGAGTGTTTAGGATCTGGAATGCACTGTCTGAGAGTGTGGTGGAGGCAGGTTCAGTGAGTGTTTAGGATCTGGAATGCACTGTCTGAGAGTGTGGTGGAGGCAGGTTCAGTGAGTGTTTAGGATCTGGAATGCACTGTCTGAGAGTGTGGTGGAGGCAGGTTCAGTGAGTGTTTAGGATCTGGAATGCACTGTCTGAGAGTGTGGTGAAGGCAGGTTCAGTGAGTGTTTAGGATCTGGAATGCACTGTCTGAGAGTGTGGTGGAGGCAGGTTCAGTGAGTGTTTAGGATCTGGAATGCACTGTCTGAGAGTGTGGTGGAGGCAGGTTCAGTGAGTGTTTAGGATCTGGAATGCACTGTCTGAGAGTGTGGTGAAGGCAGGTTCAGTGAGTGTTTAGGATCTGGAATGCACTGTCTGAGAGTGTGGTGGAGGCAGGTTCAGTGTGTGTTTAGGATCTGGAATGCACTGTCTGAGAGTGTGGTGGAGGCAGGTTCAGTGAGTGTTTAGGATCTGGAATGCACTGTCTGAGAGTGTGGTGGAGGCAGGTTCAGTGAGTGTTTAGGATCTGGAATACACTGTCTGAGAGTGTGGTGGAGGCAGGTTCAGTGAGTGTTTATGATCTGGAATGCACTGTCTGAGAGTGTGGTGGAGGCAGGTTCAGTGAGTGTTTAGGATCTGGAATGCACTGCCTGAGAGTGTGATGGAGGCAGGTTCAGTGTGTGTTTAGGATCTGGAATGTACTGTCTGAGAGTGTGGTGGAGGCAGGTTCAGTGAGTGTTTAGGATCTGGAATGCACTGCCTGAGAGTGTGATGGAGGCCGGTTCAGTGAGTGTTTAGGATCTGGAATGTACTGTCTGAGAGTGTGGTGGAGGCAGGTTCAGTGAGTGTTTAGGATCTGGAATGCACTGTCTGAGAGTGTGGTGGAGGCCGGTTCAGTGAGTGTTTAGGATCTGGAATGTACTGTCTGAGAGTGTGGTGGAGGCAGGTTCAGTGAGTGTTTAGGATCTGGAATGCACTGTCTGAGAGTGTGGTGGAGGCCGGTTCAGTGAGTGTTTAGGATCTGGAATGCAATGTCTGAGAGTGCGGTGGAGGCAGGTTCAGTGAGTGTTTAGGATCTGGAATGCACTTTCTGAGAGTGTGGTGGAGGCAGGTTCAGTGAGTGTTTAGGATCTGGAATGCACTGTCTGAGAGTGTGGTGGAGGCAGGTTCAGTGAGTGTTTAGGATCTGGAATGCACTGTCTGAGAGTGTGGTGGAGGCCGGTTCAGTGAGTGTTTAGGATCTGGAATGCAATGTCTGAGAGTGCGGTGGAGGCAGGTTCAGTGAGTGTTTAGGATCTGGAATGCACTGCCTGAGAGTGTGATGGAGGCAGGTTCAGTGTGTGTTTAGGATCTGGAATGTACTGTCTGAGAGTGTGGTGGAGGCAGGTTCAGTGAGTGTTTAGGATCTGGAATACACTGTCTGAGAGTGTGGTGGAGGCAGGTTCAGTGAGTGTTTAGGATCTGGAATGCACTGTCTGAGAGTGTGGTGGAGGCAGGTTCAGTGAGTGTTTAGGATCTGGAATGCACTGTCTGAGAGTGTGGTGGAGGCAGGTTCAGTGAGTGTTTAGGATCTGGAATGCACTGTCTGAGAGTGTGGTGGAGGCAGGTTCAGTGAGTGTTTAGGATCTGGAATGTACTGTCTGAGAGTGTGGTGGAGGCAGGTTCAGTGAGTGTTTAGGATCTGGAATGCACTGTCTGAGAGTGAGGTGGAGGCAGGTTCAGTTAGTGTTTAGGATCTGGAATACACTGTCTGAGAGTGTGGTGGAGGCAGGTTCAGTGAGTGTTTAGGATCTGGAATACACTGTCTGAGAGTGTGGTGGAGGCAGGTTCAGTGAGTGTTTAGGATCTGGAATACACTGTCTGAGTGTGTGGTGGAGGCAGGTTCAGTGAGTGTTTAGGATCTGGAATGCACTGTCTGAGAGTGCGGTGGAGACAGATTCTATCGAGGCTTTCAAAAGAGAACCGGATAAATAGTTATTACTGCACATGAGTAGGCCATTCGGCCTATTGAGTCCATGCCGTCTCTCCACCGAGCAATCCAGTCAGCAATCTTACAAGGCACAAGTCAGGAGTGTGATGGAATACTCTCCACTTGCCTGGATGGGTGCAGCTCCAACAACACTCAAGAAGCTCGACACCATCCAGGACAAAGCAGCCCACTTGACTGGCACCCCATCCACAAACATTCACTCCCTCCACCACTGACACACAGTGACAGCAGTGTGTACCATCTACAAGATGCACTGCAGCAATGCACCAAGGCTCCTTAGACAGCACCTTCCAAACCCGCGACCTCTACCAACTAGAAGGACAAGGGCAGCAAATACATGGGAACATCACCACCTGCAAGTTCCCCTCCAAGTCACACACCATCCTGACTTGGAACTATATCACCGTTCCTTCACTGTCACTGGGTCAAAATCCTGGAACTCCCTTCCTAACAGCACTGTGGGTGTATCTATCTCACATGGACTGCAGCGGTTCAAGAAGGCAGCTCACCACCACCTTCTCAAGGACAATTAGGGATGGGTAATAAATGCTGGCCTGGCCAGTGACGCCCACATCCCATGAACAAGTTTTTTTTTAAAGAGAGACCCTCCTGGTGATTGTCACTCCTTCTACTGCCCTCTAAACCCAGGTGATGTTTAATTAGCAACTGTCTCTTCCCCCCCCAACTCCAAGCCAACGCCTGGCTATTGGACCCTCAAAAACCCAGGCAAATCCACACTAGTTAATGAATTCTCCTGCTGCAGTAACCTGGGATTTACCCGAGACTGGGTGTTACTACCAGATGAGAAAGGTGTCTAAGGTTCCCTCTCAGTCTTCACCTGGTCTTACTGTAACAGGGTTTAATTTTAAACACAATGTTTTTAGCTCTCCCTTGGTGAATCCTTGTTCACCACTTTCCAATTATAAGGCAAAGAAACCAGCACAAACAGGTTTTCTTAGGTTTAAAGAAGAAAAGTGAAATTTATTGAACTTAAACTCGAATTTGGTTAACACCTACAGTTACACGATGTGCCCACACTAGCATGCCTACTCGATACACACATGCAAATAGAGACAGAAAAGAGCAGAAGAAAAATGAAGTGGAAAAGTTTGAGTCAATATCTGAAGAGTTTTTGTTACGGTTCTTCGAGCTCACTGTAGAGTCCTTGATTGTAGGTAGATCTTGCTTTTCGTTGGGGCCCAGTATTCTTCTTAAACCTTGTTCGCTGTAGGAGACTTTTCTCTCATGGGGTTCATGTGTCTTCAGTGGATTCAGAGGCTTGTGAGAAAGAGATGGGAGGAGAGAGATCTTCTCAGTCCAGCAGCAAACAGACACTCTCCGCTCAAGCTGTTTGTACAATTCAGAAAAACCCAGGTTGCCAAGCAGGTTAGTCACGTGACTAACTGGTCTGACCACGTCTTGGATTGTATCACCTTAGCAGTCTCAGGAATGCTCCTCTTACACACAATACCTGGTGCTCAAGGTCCATTGCGGGTTGAATGTGTCAAGGAACCGTCCTTTGTAATTCCAAGCACTGTCTGTTAATATGCAAATACCTTTTCCAGTCTGGCTGATCTGTTCAATAAGTCCTTTCTTCACTCCAGTAACAGTTTAAAATCAATGTGAATGACAAAATTAATGTGCCTCATTCTTGGCAGGTGGGGGCCAAGCATGACACTGGGTCTCAGGGAATAACCTGTCACACAGGCCCCATCCGCACCCTCCCCAGGATAGAGCCTGAGGAAAGCAGGCCCCGGGGCCCAGACCCAATCTACACCTTCCCCGGGACACAGCCTGACGTGAGCAGGCCCTGGGGCCCAAGCCAATCCACACCTTCCCCGGGACACAGCCTGTGGAGAGCAGGCCCTGGGGCCCAGACCCAATCTACACCTTACCCGAGACACAGCCCGAGGTGAGCAGGCCCTGGGGCCCAGGCACCATCCACACCTTCCCCGGGACACAGCCTGAGGAGAGCAGGCCCTGGGGCCCAGACCCAATCCACACCTTCCCCGGGACACAGCCTGAGGAGAGCAAGCCCCGGGGCCCAGGCCTAATCCACACACTTGCTGGGACACAGCCTGAGGAGAGCAGGCCCTGGGGCCCAGACCCAATCTACACCTTCCCCGGGACACAGCCTGAGGAGAGCAGGCCCTGGGGCCCAGACCCAATCTACACCTTACCCGAGACACAGCCCGAGGTGAGCAGGCCCTGGGGCCCAGGCACCATCCACACCTTCCCCGGGACACAGCCTGAGGAGAGCAGGCCCTGGGGCCCAGACCCAATCCACACCTTCCCCGGGACACAGCCTGAGGAGAGCAAGCCCCGGGGCCCAGGCCTAATCCACACCCTCGCTGGGACACAGCCTGAGGAGAGCAGGCCCTGGGGCCCGGGACACAGCCTGAGGAGAGCAGGCCCTGGGGCCCAGACCCAATCTACACCTTCCCCGGGACACAGCCTGAGGAGAGCAGGCCCTGGGGCCCAGACCCAATCCACACCTACCCCGGGACACAGCCTGAGGAGAGCAGGCCCTGGGGCCCAGACCCAATCTACACCTTCCCCGGGACACAGCCTGAGGTGAGCAGGCCCTGGGGCCCAGGCACCATCCACACCTTCCCCGGGACACAGCCTGAGGAGAGCAGGCCCTGGGGCCCAGACCCAATCTACACCTTCCCCGGGACACAGCCTGAGGAGAGCAGGCCCTGGGGCCCAGACCCAATCTACACCTTCCCCGAGACACAGCCCGAGGAGAGCATGCCCTGGGGCCCAGGCACCATCCACACCTTCCCCGGGACACAGCCCGAGGAGAGCAGGCCCTGGGGCCCAGAGCCAATCCACACCTTCCCCGGGACACAGCCTGAGGAGAGCAGGCCCTGGGGCCCAGACCCGATCCACACCTTCCCCGGGACACAGCCTGAGGAGAGCAGGCCCCGGGGCCCAGGCCTAATCCACACCCTCGCTGGGACACAGCCTGAGGAGAGCAGGCCCTGGGGCCCGGGACACAGCCCGAGGAGAGCAGGCCCTGGGGCCCAGACCCAATCCACACCTACCCCGGGACACAGCCTGAGGAGAGCAGGCCCTGGGGCCCAGACCCAATCTACACCTTCCCCGGGACACAGCCTGAGGAGAGCAGGCCCTGGGGCCCAGACCCAATCCACACCTACCCCGGGACACAGCCTGAGGAGAGCAGGCCCTGGGGCCCAGACCCAATCTACACCTTCCCCGGGACACAGCCTGAGGAGAGCAGGCCCTGGGGCCCAGACCCAATCTACACCTTCCCCGAGACACAGCCCGAGGAGAGCATGCCCTGGGGCCCAGGCACCATCCACACCTTCCCCGGGACACAGGCTGAGGAGAGCAGGCCCTGGGGCCCAGAGCCAATCCACACCTTCCCCGGGACACAGCCTGAGGAGAGCAGGCCCTGGGGCCCAGACCCGATCCACACCTTCCCCGGGACACAGCCTGAGGAGAGCAGGCCCCGGGGCCCAGGCCTAATCCACACCCTCACTGGGACACAGCCTGAGGAGAGCAGGCCCTGGGGCCCGGGACACAGCCTGAGGAGAGCAGGCCCTGGGGCCCAGACCCAATCCACTCCTTCCCCGGGACACAGCCTGAGGAGAGCAGGCCCTGGGGCCCAGACCCAATCCACTCCTTCCCCGGGACACAGCCTGAGGAGAGCAGGCCCCGGGGCCCAGACCTAATCCACACCTTCCCCGGGACACAGCCTGAGGAGAGCAGGCCCTGGGGCCCAGACCTAATCCACACCTTCCCTGGGACACAGGCTGAGGAGAGAGGGCCCTGGGGCCCAGACCCAATCCACACCTTCCCTGGGACACAGCCTGAGGAGAGCAGGCCCTGGGGCCCAGACCCAATCCACACCTTCCCTGGGACACAGCCTGAGGAGAGCAGGCCCTGGGGCCCAGACCCAATCCACACCTTCCCTGGGACACAGCCTGAGGAGAGCAGGCCCTGGGGCCCATGCACCATCCACACCTTCCCAGGGACACAGCCTGAGGAGAGCAGGCCCTGGGGCCCAGGCCTAATCCACCCCTTCCCCGGGACACAGCCTGAGGAGAGCGGGCCCTGGGGCCCAGGCCTAATCCACCCCTTCCCCGGGACACAGCCTGAGGAGAGCAGGCCCTGAGGCCCAAACCCAATCCACACCCTTGCTGGGACACAGCCTGAGGAGAGCAGGCCCTGGGGCCCAGACCCAATCCACACCCTCGCTGGGACACAGCCTGAGGAGAGCAGGCCCTGGGGCCCAGACCCAATCCACTCCTTCCCCGGGACACAGCCTGAGGAGAGCAGGCCCCTGGGCCCAGACCTAATCCACACCTTCCCCAGGACACAGCCTGAGGAGAGCAGGCCCTGGGGCCCAGACCTAATCCACACCTTCCCCGGGACACAGCCTGAGGAGAGCAGGCCCTGGGGCCCAGACCTAATCCACACCTTCCCCGGGACACAGGCTGAGGAGAGCGGGCCTTGGGGCCCAGACCCAATCCACACCTTCCCCGGGACACAGGCTGAGGAGAGCGGGCCTTGGGGCCCAGACCCAATCCACACCTTCTCCGGGACACAGCTTGAGGAGAGCGGGCCCTGGGGCCCAGACCCAATCCACACCTTCCCTGGGACACAGGCTGAGGAGAGCAGGCCCTGGGGCCCAGACCCAATCCACACCTTCCCTGGGACACAGCCTGAGGAGAGCAGGCCCTGGGGCCCATGCACCATCCACACCTTCCCCGGGACACAGCCTGAGGAAAGCAGGCCCTGGGGCCCGGACCCAATCCACACCCTCCCCGAGACACAGCCGGAGGAGAGCAGGTCCCAGGGCCCAGACCCAATCCACACCTTACCTGGGACGCAGCCTGAGGAGTGCAGGCCCTGGGGCCCAGACATAATCCACACCCTTCCCGGGACACAGCCTGAGGAGAGCAGGCCCTGGGGCCCAGGCCGAATCCACCCCTTCCCCGGGACACAGCCTGAGGAGAGCAGGCCCTGAGGCCCAAACCCAATCCACACCCTTGCTGGGACACAGCCTGAGGAGAGCAGGCCCTGGGGCCCAGACCCAATCCACACCCTCGCTGGGACACAGCCTGAGGAGAGCAGGCCCTGGGGCCCAGACCCAATCCACACCTACCCCGGGACACAGCCTGAGGAGAGCAGGCCCTGGGGCCCAGACCCAATCCACACCCTCGCTGGAACACAGCCTGAGGAGAGCAGGCCCTGGGTCCAGGCACCATCCACACCCTCGCTGGGACACTATCCGAGGACAGCAGGCCAGAGGCCTTGATTTCTCAGGGAGGGCCTATAAAACAGGCCGTGCACAGGACACACCACAGTCCGAACTCCCATGACCGGCCTGAAGGCCTGCAAGCAGAGTAAAGTGAAGCAGACCTTACCTTCTGGCCTTCTTCCTCCGAATATAATGGCATCGATCGGGACTCCCTCAGGTGACTCCCAGTTCTTGTCCATGATGGGGCACTGGCTGGCGGGGGCACAGAAACGAGAGTTTGGATGTGCACATGGCTCTGGATCACCTAGTAATCATACAGGGACAGGAGGGAGAAATAAACAGTTATTAGAAAATTGTAGAATGATAGAGCAGAGCATGAGGTCATTCAGTCCATCGTACCTGTGCCAATTGTTGGGAAGATTAATCTTACCGCCCCTTACTCTTTCCCCATCACCTGTCTGACATTTCCCGCTGAAAATAATATATTTTTAAATTCATTCATGGGCTGTGGGTGTCACTGGCCAGGCCAGCATTTATTACCCATCCCTAATTGCCCTTGAGAAGGTGGTGGTGAGCTGCCTTCTTGAACCGTTGCAGTCCATGTGGGGTAGGTACACCCACAGTGCTGTTAGGAAGGGAGTTCCAGGATTTTGACCCAGTGACAGTGAAGGAACGGTGATATAGTTCCAAGTCAGGATGGTGTGTGACTTGGAGGGGAACTTGCAGGTGGTGATGTTCCCATGTATTTGCTGCCCTTGTCCTTCTAGTTAATAGAGGTTGTGTGTTTGAAAGGTGCTGTCTAAGGAGCCTTGGTACATTGCTGCAGTACATCTTGTAGATGGTACACACTGCTGCCAATGTGCGTCGGTGGTGGAGGGAGTGAATGTTTGTAGATGGGGTGCCAATCAAGCGGGCTGCTTTGTCCTGGATGGTGTCAAGCTTCTTGAGTGTTGTTGGAGCTGCACCCATCCAGGCAAGTGGAGAGTATTCCATCACACTCCTGACTTGTGCCTTGTAGATGGTGGACAGGCATTGAGGAGTCAGGAGGTGAGTTACTCGCCTCAGGATTCTTAGCCTCTGACCTGCTCTTGTAGCCATGGTATTTATATGGCTACTCCAGTTCAGTTTCTGGTCAATGGTAGCCCCTAGGATGTTGATAGTGGGGGATTCAGTGATGGTAATGCCATTGAATGTCAAGGGGAGATGGTTAGATTCTCTCTTGTTGGAGATGGTCATTGCCTGGTACTTGTGTGGTGTGAATGTTACTTGCCACTTATCAGCCCAAGCCTGGATATTGTCCAGATCTTGCTGCATTTCTACACGGACTGCTTCAGTATCTGAGGAGTCACGAATGGTGCTGAACATTGTGCAATCATCAGCGAACATCCCCACTTCTGACCTTATGATTGAAGGAAGGTCATTGATGAAGCAGCTGAAGATGGTTGGGCCTAGGACACTACCCTGAGGAACTCCTGCAGTGATGTCCTGGAGCTCAGATGATTGACCTCCAACAACCACAACCATCTTCCTTTGTACTAGGTATGACTCCAACCAGCGGAGGGTTTTCCCCCGATTCCCATTGACCTCAGTTTTGCTCGGGCTCCTTGATGCCATACTCGGTCAAATGCTGCCTTGATGTCAAGGGCAGTCACTCTCACCTCACCTCTGGAGTTCAGCTCTTTTGTCCATGTTTGAACCAAGGCTGTAATGAGGTCAGGAGCTGAGTGGCCCTGGCGGAACTCAAACTGAGTGTCACTGAGCAGGTTATTGCTAAGCAAGTGCCGCTTGATAGCACTGTTAATGACACCTTCCATCACTTTACTGATGATTGAGAGTAGACTGATGGGGCAGTAATTGGTCGGGTTGGATTTGTCCTGTTTTTGTGTACTGGACATACCTGGGCAATTTTCCACATTGCAGGGTAGATGCCAGTGTTGTAGCTGTACTGGAACAGCTTGGCTGGGGGCGCAGCAAGTTCTGGAGCACAGGTCTTCAGTACTATTGCCGGAATATTTTCAGGGCCCATAGTCTTTGCAGTATCCAGTGCCTTCAGTCATTTCTTGATATCACGTGGAGTGAATCGAATTGGCTGAAGTCTGGCATTTGTGATGCTGGGGACTTCAGGAGGAGGCTGAGATGGATCATCAACTCGGCACTTCTGGCTGAAGATTGTTGAAAATGCTTCAGCCTTATCTTTCGCACTGATGTGCTGGGCTCCCCCATCATTGAGGATGGGGATATTTGTGGAGCCACCTCCTCCAGTTAGTTGTTTAATTGTCCACCACCATTCACGGCTGGATGTGGCAGGACTGCAGAGCTTAGATCTGATCCGTTGGTTATGGGATCACTTAGCTCTGTCTATCACATGCTGCTTACGCAGTTTGGAACGCAGATAGTCCTGTGTTGTAGCTTCACCAGGTTGACACCTCATTTTGAGGTATGCCTGGTGCTGCTCCTGGCATGCCCTCCTGCACTCCATTGAACCAGGGTTGGTCTCCTGGCTTGATGGTAATGGTAGAGTGGGGGATATGCTGGGCCATGAGGTTACAGATTGTGGTTGAGTACAATTCTGCTGCTGCTGATGGCCCACAGCGCCTCATGGATGCCCAGTTTTACATTGCTAGATCTGTTTGAAATCTATCCTATTTAGCACGGTGATAGTGCCACACAACACGATGGAGGGAATCCTCAATGTGAAGGCGGGACTTCGTCTCCACAAGGACCGTGCGGTGGTCACTCCTACCAATACTGTCATGGACAGATGCATCTGCGGCAGGCAGATTGGTGAGGACGAGGTCAAGTATGTTCTTCCCTCGTGTTGGTTCCCTCAACACCTGTCGCAGACCCAGTCCAGAGTCATAGAGTCGTACACCATAGAAACAGGCCCTTCGGCCCACCACGTCCATGCAGACCACAATGCCTATCTATACTAATCCCACCTGCCTGCATTAATTCCATATCCCTCTATGCCTTGCTCATTCAAGTACCTGTCCAGATGCCTCTTAAATGTTGCTCCTGTTCCTGCCTCCACCACCTCCTCAGGCAGCTCATTCCAGATACCCACTATTCTTTGTGTGAAGGATTTACCCCTTTGATCCCCTTTAAACCTCCTCCCTCTCACCTTAAATCTATGCTCTCTAGTTTTAGTCACCCCTACCATGGGAAACAGACTCTGGCTATCTACCCTATCTATGCCTCTCATCATTTTAGATACCTCTATCATGTCCCCTCTCAGCCTCCTTCGCTCCAGGGAAAACAGACCCAGTCTATCCAATCTCTCTTTATAACTCAAGCCCTCCAAACCAGGCAACATCCTTGTGAATCTTTTCTGCACCCTCTCTAGCTTAATCACATCTTTCCTGTAGTGCGGTGACCAGAACTGCACACAGTACTCCAAATGCAGCCAAACCAACGTTATGTACAACTGTAACATGATGTCCCAACTCTTGTACTCAATGCCTCGGCCAATGAAGGCAAGCATGCCATACGCCTTCTTCACCACCCTGTCTACCTGTGTTGCCACTTTCAGGGAACTATGTACTTGCACCCCATGGTCTCTCTGCTCAACAACACTCCTCAGGGCCCTACCATTCACTGTATATGTCCTGCCCTGGTTTAACTTCCCAAAATGCATCACTTCGCACTTGTCTGCGTTAAATTCCATTTGTCACTCCCTTGTCCACTTTCCCAGTTGATCTATATCCTGTTGTAACCTTAGACAACCTTCTTCACTGTCCACTATACCACCAATTTTAGTGTCATCTGAAAACTTACTAATCATGCCCCCTACATTCACATCCAAATCATTAATATATATTTATTTATTTAGAGATACAGCACTGAAACAGGCCCTTCGGCCCACCGAGTCTGTGCCAACCAACAACCACCCATTTATACTAACCCGACAGTAATCCCATATTCCCTACCGCCTACCTACACTAGGGGCAATTTACAATGGCCAATTTACCTATCACCGATGACAAACAACAGAGGGCCCAGCATCGATCCCTGCGGTACACCACTGGTCACCGGCCTCCAATCTGAAAAACAACCCTCCACTACCACCCTCTGCCTCCTGTCACCAAGCCAATTTTGTATCCAATTTGCTAGCTCACCCTGGATCCCATGTGTTTGAACCTTCTGGACCAGCCTACCATGCGGGACCTTGTCAAAGGCCTTGCTAAAGTCCATGTAAACAACGTCCATCGCCCTGCCCTCGTCAATCCTCTTGATCACCTCCTCGAAAAACTCAAATTCGTGAGACATGATTTCCCACGCACAAAGCCATGCTGACTATCCCTAATCAGACCATGCCTTTCCAAATGCATATAAATCCTGTCTCTCAGAATCCCTTCCCGTAACTTTCCCACCACTGGTGTAAGGCTCACCGGCCTGTAGTTCCCTGGCTTATCCCTGCTGCCCTTCTTAAATAAAGGCACAACATTAGCTCTCCTCCAGTCTTCCAGTATCTCACCCGTGGCTAACGATGATACAAAAATCTCTGCCAGGGCCCCAGCAATCTCCTCCCTTGCTTCCCATAGCATCCTAGGATACACCTGGTCAGGTCCTGGGGATTTATCCACCTTAATGCGCTTCAAAACCTCCAACACCTCCTCCTTTGTAATGTTGATATGCTCCAGGATATCGCTGTTCCCTCCCTTGAACTCACTAGCTTCCGTGACCTTCTCCACGGTAAATACAGACGAGAAGTATTCATTTAAGACCTCGCCCATTTCCCGTGGCTCCACACATAGATTACCACACTGATCCTTAAGGGGAACCTACTCTCTCCCTAGGTACCCTTTTACTCTTAATATACTTACAGAATCTTTTAGGATTCTCTTTTATCTTATCTGCCAGGGAAATCTCATGGCCCCTTTTCGCCCTCCTAATTTCCTTCTTAAGTGTACTCCTACATCCCCTATACTCCTCGAGGGACTCACTCGATCCCAGCTGCCTATACCTGACATATGCCTCCTTCTTTGTCCTGACCAGACCCTCAATATCCCTCGTCAACCAAGGTTCCCTAAACATGGCAGCCTTGCCCTTCCATCTAACAGGAACATGCCGGCCCTGAACTCTTCCTATCTCACTTTTAAAAGCCTCCCACTTGCCAGACGTCCCTTCACCTGTAAACGGCCTCTCCCATTCAACATTTGAGAGTTACTGTCTGATACCATCGAAATTAGCCTTCCCCCAATTTAGGACTTCAACCTGAGGACCAGTCCTATCCTTTTCCATAACTATCTTGAAGCTAATAGAGTTATGGTCACTGGTCCCAAAGTGCTCCCCCACTGACACATCAACCACCTGCCCATCCTCATTTCCTAAGAGGAGGTCGAGTGTAACTCCTTCTCTAGTAGGGCCATCCACATACTGCTTCAGAAAACTATCCTGGACACACTTAACAAATTCTTCCCCATCTGATCCCTTAGCACTAAGGCAGTCCCAGTCAATATTAGGGAAGTTAAAATCACCTACTATTACAACCCTATAATTCCTACACCTATCTGTGAATTCCCTACATATCTGCTCCTCCACTTCCCTCTAACTATTGGGGGGCCTATAGTATAATCCCATCAAATTGATCACCCCTTTCTTATTTCTAAGTTCTACCCATACGGCCTCGCTGGACATTCCCCCCGGGATATCCTCTCTAAGTACTGCCGTGATGTCTTCCCTAATCAATAGTGCAACTCCCCCTCCTCTCTTACCTCCACCTCTGTCACGCTGGAAGGATTGGTACCCCGGAACATTGAGCTGCCAGTCCTGCCCATCCCTCAACCACGTTTCCGTAATAGCTATAATATCACAATCCCATGTACCGATCCATGCTCTGAGTTCATCTGCCTTACCTGTAAGGCTTCTTGCATTAAAGTAAATGCAGTTTAACCTACCAGATCTTCCACGCTCCCTGTCCTGCCCCTGCCCAGCCTGCCTACTGGACTTGCTTGCTTTAACCTCTACATTTGCCTCAACTATTTCATCTGAGAGACTACTACTTTGGATCCCACCCCCCTGCAAGACTAGTTTAAACCCTCCCAAGTAGTAACAGCAAACCTCCCCGCAAGGATATTAGTGCCCCTCCAGTTTAGATACAACCCGTCCTTCTTGTACAGGTCACCTCTGCACCAGAAGTGATCCCAATGATCCAAGTATCTGAAGCCCTCCCGCCTACACCAGCTCTTCAGCCACGCATTCATTTGCCTAATCCTCCTATTTCTACCCTCACTAGCACGTGGCACAGGGAGTAATCCTGAGATTACTACCCGAGAGGTCCTGCTTTTTAACCTTCTGCCTAACTCCCTATATTCACTTTTCAGGACCTCATCTCTCTTCCTGCCTATGTCGTTAGTACCAATATGGACCACGACCTCTGGCTGCTCACCCTCCCCTTTCAGAATGTCCTGCAGTCGCTCAGAGACATCCTTGACCCTAGCACCAGGAAGGCAACATACCATCCTGGAGTCTCGTTTGTGGCCACAGAAACGCCTATCTGCACCCCTTACGATAGAATCCCCTATCACTATAGCTCTTCCAACCCTTTTCCTCCCCTGCTGTGCAGCAGAGCCCTCCGTGGTGACACAGACCTAGCTGTTGCTGCTTTCCCCTGGGAGGTCATTCCCCCCCAACAGTATCCAAAGCGGTATATCTGTTTGATATGGGGATGGTCACAGGGGACTCCTGCACTACCTGCCTGTGCCTACTACTCTGTCTGGTGGTCACCCATCTCTTTTCTACCTGTGCTGACATTACCTGCGGTGTGACCACCTCACTAAACATGCGATCCACGTCAGGCAGCTATGTCCTTTAGGATTCGGCCAGCTCGGTCAGCAGTGGTGCTACCGAGTTACTCTTGGTGATGGACATTGAAGTTCCCCCACCCAGAGTACATTTTGTGCCCTTGCCACCCTCAGTGCTTCCTCCAAGTGGTGTTCAACATGGAGGAGTACTGACTCATCAGCTGAGGGAGGGCGGTAGGTGGTAATCAGCAGGAGGTTACCTTGCCCATGTTTGACCTGATGCCATGAGACTTCATGGGGTCCGGAGTCGATGTTGAGGACTCCCAGGGTAACTCCCTCCCTACTGTATACCACTGTCCCGCCACCTCTGCTGGGTCTGTCCTGCCGGTGGGACAGGACATACCCGGGGATGGTGATGGCAGTGTCTGGGACATTGTCTGTAAGGTATGATTCCGTGAGTATGACTATGTCAGGCTGTTGCTTGACTAGTCTGTGGGACAGCTCTCCCAACTTTGGCACAAGCCCCCAAATGTTAGTAAGGAGGACTTTGCAGGGTCGACAGGGCTGGGTTTGCCGTTGTCGTTTCCGGTGTCTCGGTCGATGCCGGGTGGTCCGTCCGGTTTCATTCCTTTTTATTGACTTCGTAGCGGTTAGGTACAACTGAGTGTCTTGCTAGGCCATTTCAGAGGGCATGTAAGAGTTAACCACATTGCTGTGGGTCTGGAGTCACATGTAGGCCAGACCAGGTAAGAACAGCAGATTTCCTTCCCGAAAGGACATTAGTGAACCAGATGGGTTTTTACAACAATCGACAATGGTTTCATGGCCATCCTTAGACTAGCTTTTAATTCCAGATTTATTAATTACATTCAAATTCCACCTTCAGCCAGGGTGGGCTTTGAACCCATGTCCCCAGAGCAACACCCTGAGACTCTCAGTTACCAGCCCAGTGACAATATCACTACACTACCGCCTCCTCTAATTAGCCAATTCCCTTTTGGAAGTTAGTATTGAATCCGCTTCAACCGCCCTTTCAGTACAGAAACAGTCTGTTCGGCCCATCTGCTCCCTGCTGCTGTTTCTGCTCCACATGTGACTACTCCCACCCCCTCTTCATCTCCCACCATCACCATATACTGCTAATCCTCTCTCCCTTGTGTGTTTATCCAGCTTCCCCCTTAAACACATCGACACTGTTCACCTCAACCACTCCCTGTGATAGTGAGTTCCACATTCTCCCCACTCCCCGTGATAGTGAGTTCCACATTCTCCCCACTCCCTGTGACAGTGAGTTCCACATTCTCCCCACTCCCCGTGATAGTGAGTTCCACATTCTCCCCACTCCCCGTGATAGTGAGTTCCACATTCTCCCCACTCCCCGTGATAGCGAGTTCCACATTCTCCCCACACCCCGTGATAGTGAGTTCCACATTCTCCCCACTCCCTGTGACAGTGAGTTCCACATTCTCCCCACTCCCCGTGATAGTGAGTTCCACATTCTCCCCACTCCCTGTGATAGTGAGTTCCACATTCTCCCCACTCCCCGTGATAGTGAGTTCCACATTCTCCCCACTCCCTGTGATAGTGAGTTCCACATTCTCCCCACTCCCCGTGATAGTGAGTTCCACATTCTCCCCACTCCCTGTGATAGCGAGTTCCACATTCTCCCCACTCCCTGTGATAGCGATTTCCACATTCTCCCCATTCCCCGTGATAGTGAGTTCCACATTCTCCCCATTCCCCGTGATAGTGAGTTCCACATTCTCCCCACTCCCTGTGATAGTGAGTTCCACATTCTCCCCACTCCCCGTGATAGCGAGTTCCACATTCTCCCCATTCCCTGTGATAGCGAGTTCCACATTCTCCCCACTCCCAGTGATAGCGAGTTCCACATTCTCCCCACTCCCTGTGATAGTGAGTTCCACATTCTCCCCACTCCCAGTGATAGTGAGTTCCACATTCTCCCCACTCCCTGCGATAGTGAGTTCCACATTCTCCCCACTCCCTGTGATAGCGAGTTCCACATTCTCCCCACTCCCTGTGATAGTGAGTTCCACATTCTCCCCACTCCCTGTGATAGTGAGTTCCACATTCTCCCCACTCCCCGTGATAGCGAGTTCCACATTCTCCCCACTCCCCGTGATAGTGAGTTCCACATTCTCCCCACTCCCTGTGATAGTGAGTTCCACATTCTCCCCACTCCCTGTGATAGTGAGTTCCACATTCTCCCCACTCCCCGTGATAGCGAGTTCCACATTCTCCCCACTCCCCGTGATAGTGAGTTCCACATTCTCCCCACTCCCTGTGATAGTGAGTTCCACATTCTCCCCACTCCCCGTGATAGCGAGTTCCACATTCTCCCCACTCCCTGTGATAGTGAGTTCCACATTCTCCCCACTCCCTGTGATAGTGAGTTCCACATTCTCCCCACTCCCCGTGATAGCGAGTTCCACATTCTCCCCACTCCCTGTGATAGTGAGTTCCACATTCTCCCCACTCCCTGTGATAGTGAGTTCCACATTCTCCCCACTCCCCGTGATAGCGAGTTCCACATTCTCCCCATTCCCTGTGATAGTGAGTTCCACATTCTCCCCACTCCCAGTGATAGTGAGTTCCACATTCTCCCCACTCCCCGTGATAGTGAGTTCCACATTCTCCCCACTCCCTGTGATAGCGATTTCCACATTCTCCCCACTCCCCGTGATAGTGAGTTCCACATTCTGCCCATTCCCCGTGATAGTGAGTTCCACATTCCCCCCACTCCCTGTGATAGTGAGTTCCACATTCTCCCCACTCCCCGTGATAGCGAGTTCCACATTCTCCCCATTCCCTGTGATAGTGAGTTCCACATTCTCCCCACTCCCCGTGATAGTGAGTTCCACATTCTCCCCACTCCCTGTGATGGTGAGTTCCACATTCTCCCCATTCCCTGTGATAGTGAGTTCCACATTCTCCCCATTCCCTGTGAGAGTGAGTTCCACATTCTCCCTACTCCCTGTGATAGCGAGTTCCACATTCTCCCCACTCCCCGTGATAGTGAGTTCCAAATTCTCCCCTCTCCCTGTGAGAGTGAGTTCCACATTCTCCCCATTCCCTGTGAGAGTGAGTTCCACATTCTCCCCACTCCCTGTAATAGCGAGTTCCACATTCTGCCCACTCCCCGTGATAGTGAGTTCCACATTCTCCCCACTCCCCGTGATAGTGAGTTCCACATTCTCCCCACTCCCTGTGATAGTGAGTTCCACATTCTCCCCACTCCCCGTGATAGTGAGTTCCACATTCTCCCCATTCCCTGTGAGAGTGAGTTCCACATTCTGCCCACTCCCCGTGATAGTGAGTTCCACATTCTCCCCACTCCCCGTGATAGTGAGTTCCACATTCTCCCCACTCCCCGTGATAGTGAGTTCCACATTCTCCCCATTCCCCGTGAGAGTGAGTTCCACATTCTGCCCACTCCCTGTGATAGCGAGTTCCACATTCTCCCCACTCCCCGTGATAGCGAGTTCCACATTCTCCCCACTCCCTGTGATAGTGAGTTCCACATTCTCCCCACTCCCTGTGACAGTGAGTTCCACATTCTCCCCACTCCCCGTGATAGTGAGTTCCACATTCTCCCCACTCCCTGTGATAGTGAGTTCCACATTCTCCCCACTCCCTGTGATAGTGAGTTCCACATTCTCCCCACTCCCTGTGATAGTGAGTTCCACATTCTCCCCACTCCCTGTGATAGTGAGTTCCACATTCTCCCCACTCCCTGTGATAGTGAGTTCCACATTCTCCCCACTCCCTGTGATAGTGAGTTCCACATTCTCCCCACTCCCTGTGATAGTGAGTTCCACATTCTGCCCATTCCCTGTGATAGTGAGTTCCACATTCTCCCCACTCCCCGTGATAGTGAGTTCCACATTCTCCCCACTCCCTGTAATAGTGAGTTCCACATTCTCCCCATCCCTGTGATAGTGAGTTCCACATTCTCCCCACTCCCTGTGATAGTGAGTTCCACATTCTCCCCACTCCCCGTGATAGTGAGTTCCACATTCTCCCCACTTGCCGTGATAGTGAGTTCCACATTCTCCCCATCCCTGTGATAGTGAGTTCCACATTCTCCCCACTCCCTGTGATAGTGAGTTCCACATTCTCCCGACTCCCCGTGATAGTGAGTTACACATTCTCCCCACTCCCCGTGATAGTGAGTTCCACATTCTCCCCACTCCCTGTGATAGTGAGTTCCACATTCTCCCTACTCCCCGTGATAGTGAGTTCCACATTCTCCCCACTCCCTGTGATAGCGATTTCCACATTCTCCCCACTCCCTGTGATAGTGAGTTCCACATTCTCCCCACTCCCTGTGATAGCGAGTTCCACATTCTCCCCACTCCCTGTGATAGCGAGTTCCACATTCTCCCCACTCCCAGTGATAGCGAGTTCCACATTCTCCCCACTCCCTGTGATAGCGAGTTCCACATTCTCCCCACTCCCTGTGATAGTGAGTTCCACATTCTCCCCACTCCCAGTGATAGTGAGTTCCACATTCTCCCCACTCCCTGTGATAGCGAGTTCCACATTCTCCCCACTCCCTGTGATAGAGAGTTCCACATTCTCCCCACTCCCTGTGATAGTGAGTTCCACATTCTCCCCACTCCCAGTGATAGTGAGTTCCACATTCTCCCCACTCCCCGTGATAGTGAGTTCCACATTCTCCCCACTCCCCGTGATAGCGATTTCCACATTCTCCCCACTCCCCGTGATAGTGAGTTCCACATTCTGCCCATTCCCCGTGATAGTGAGTTCCACATTCCCCCCACTCCCTGTGATAGTGAGTTCCACATTCTCCCCACTCCCCGTGATAGCGAGTTCCACATTCTCCCCATTCCCTGTGATAGTGAGTTCCACATTCTCCCCACTCCCCGTGATAGTGAGTTCCACATTCTCCCCACTCCCTGTGATAGCGAGTTCCACATTCTCCCCACTCCCCGTGATAGTGAGTTCCAAATTCTCCCCACTCCCTGTGATGGTGAGTTCCACATTCTCCCCATTCCCTGTGAGAGTGAGTTCCACATTCTGCCCACTCCCTGTGATAGTGAGTTCCACATTCTCCCCTCTCCCTGTGAGAGTGAGTTCCACATTCTCCCCATTCCCTGTGAGAGTGAGTTCCACATTCTCCCCACTCCCTGTGATAGTGAGTTCCACATTCTCCCCTCTCCCTGTGAGAGTGAGTTCCACATTCTCCCCACTCCCTGTAATAGCGAGTTCCACATTCTCCCCATTCCCTGTGATAGTGAGTTCCACATTCTCCCCACTCCCCGTGATAGTGAGTTCCACATTCTCCCCACTCCCTGTGATAGCGAGTTCCACATTCTCCCCACTCCCCGTGATAGCGAGTTCCACATTCTCCCCACTCCCCGTGATAGTGAGTTCCACATTCTCCCCATTCCCTGTGAGAGTGAGTTCCACATTCTGCCCACTCCCCGTGATAGTGAGTTCCACATTCTCCCCACTCCCCGTGATAGTGAGTTCCACATTCTCCCCACTCCCCGTGATAGTGAGTTCCACATTCTCCCCATTCCCCGTGAGAGTGAGTTCCACATTCTGCCCACTCCCTGTGATAGCGAGTTCCACATTCTCCCCACTCCCTGTGATAGTGAGTTCCACATTCTCCCCACTCCCTGTGATAGAGAGTTCCACATTCTCCCCACTCCCCGTGATAGAGAGTTCCACATTCTCCCCACTCCCCGTGATAGAGAGTTCCACATTCTCCCCATTCCCTGTGATAGTGAGTTCCACATTCTCCCCACTCCCCGTGATAGCGAGTTCCACACTCTCCCCACTCCCTGTGATAGTGAGTTCCACATTCTCCCCACTCCCCGTGATAGTGAGTTCCACATTCTCCCCACTCCCTGTGATAGTGAGTTCCACATTCTCCCCACTCCCTGTGATAGTGAGTTCCACATTCTCCCCACTCCCCGTGATAGTGAGTTCCTCATTCTCCCCACTCCCTGTGATAGTGAGTTCCACATTCTCCCCACTCCCTGTGATAGTGAGTTCCACATTCTCCCCACTCCCCGTGATAGTGAGTTCCTCATTCTCCCCACTCCCTGTGACAGTGAGTTCCACATTCTCCCCACTCCCCGTGATAGAGAGTTCCACATTCTCCCCATTCCCTGTGATAGTGAGTTCCACATTCTCCCCCATTCCCTGTGATAGTGAGTTCCACATTCTCCCCACTCCCCGTGATAGAGAGTTCCACATTCTCCCCATTCCCTGTGATAGTGAGTTCCACATTCTCTCCACTCCCTGTGATAGTGAGTTCCACATTCTCCCCACTCCCCGTGATAGCGAGTTCCACATTCTCCCCACTCCCTGTGATAGTGAGTTCCACATTCTCCCCACTCCCCGTGATAGTGAGTTCCACATTCTCCCCACTCCCCGTGATAGTGAGTTCCACATTCTCCCCACTCCCTGTGATAGCGAGTTCCACATTCTCCCCCACTCCCTGTGATAGTGAGTTCCAAATTCTCCCCACTCCCCGTGATAGTGAGTTCCACATTCTCCCCACTCCCCGTGATAGTGAGTTCCAAATTCTCCCCACTCCCCGTGATAGTGAGTTCCACATTCTCCCCACTCCCCGTGATAGTGAGTTCCAAATTCTCCCCACTCCCCGTGATAGTGAGTTCCACATTCTCCCCACTCCCCGTGATAGTGAGTTCCACATTCTCCCCACTCCCTGTGATAGCGAGTTCCACATTCTCCCCCACTCCCTGTGATAGTGAGTTCCACATTCTCCCCACTCCCTGTGATAGTGAGTTCCACATTCTCCCCACTCCCTGTGATAGTGAGTTCCACATTCTCCCCACTCCCTGTGATAGTGAGTTCCACATTCTCCCCACTCCCTGTGATAGTGAGTTCCACATTCTCCCCACTCCCTGTGATAGTGAGTTCCACATTCTCCCCACTCCCTGTGATAGTGAGTTCCACATTCTCCCCACTCCCTGTGATAGTGAGTTCCACATTCTCCCACTCCCTGTGATAGTGAGTTCCACATTCTCCCCACTCTCCGTGATAGTGAGTTCCACATTCTCCCCACTCTCCGTGATAGTGTATTCCGGAGACAGGAACTGTACACAGTGCTCCGAGTGTGATCCGGAGACAGGAAATGTACACAGTGCTCCGAGTGTGATCAGGAGACAGGAAATGTACACAGTGCTCCCAGTGTGATATAGAGACAGGAACTGTACACAGTGCTCCCAGTGCGATATGGAAACTGGAACTGTACACAGTGCTCCGAGTGTGATACGGAGACTGGAACTGTGCACAGTGCTCCCAGTGTGATATGGAGACAGGAACTGTACACAGTGTTCCGAGTGTGATATGGAGACTGGAACTGTACACAGTGCTCCCAGTGCGATATGGAAACTGGAACTGTACACAGTGCTCCGAGTGTGATACGGAGACTGGAACTGTACACAGTGCCCCGAGTGTGATACCGAGACAGGAACTGTACACAGTGTTCCGAGTGTGATATGGAGACTGGAACTGTACACAGTGTTCCGAGTGTGATGTGGAGACAGGAACTGTACACAGTGTTCCCAGTGTGATATGGAGACAGGAACTGTACACAGTGCTCCGAGTGTGATATGGAGACAGGAACTGTACACAGTGTTCCGAGTGTGATATGGAGACTGGAACTGTACACAGTGCTCCCAGTGTGATATGGAGACAGGAACTGTACACAGTGCTCCCAGTGTGATTATGGAAACAGGAACTGTACACAGTGTTCCCAGTGTGATATGGAGACTGGAACTGTACACAGTGCTCCCAGTGTGATATGGAGACTGGAACTGTACACAGTGCTCCCAGTGTGATATGGAGACTGGAACTGTACACAGTGCTCCCAGTGTGATATGGAGACTGGAACTGTACACAGTGCTCCCAGTGTGATATGGAGACTGGAACTGTACACAGTGCTCCGAGTGTGATATGGAGACTGGAACTGTACACAGTGCTCAGAGTGTGATATGGAGACTGGAACTGTACACAGTGCTCCGAGTGTGATATGGAGACTGGAACTGTACACAGTGCTCAGAGTGTGATATGGAGACTGGAACTGTACACAGTGCTCCGAATGTGATATGGAGACTGGAACTGTACACAGTGCTCCCAGTGTGATATGGAAACTGGAACTGTACACAGTGCTCCGAGTGTGATATGGAGACTGGAACTGTACACAGTGCTCCGAGTGTGATATGGAAACTGGAACTGTACACAGTGCTCCCAGTGTGATATGGAAACTGGAACTGTACACAGTGCTCCCAGTGTGATATGGAAACTGGAACTGTACACAGTGCTCCCAGTGTGATATGGAGACTGGAACTGTACACAGTGCTCCCAGTGTGATATGGAGACTGGAACTGTACACAGTGCTCCCAGTGTGATATGGAGACTGGAACTGTACACAGTGCTCCCAGTGTGATATGGAGACTGGAACTGTACACAGTGCTCCCAGTGTGATATGGAGACTGGAACTGTACACAGTGCTCCCAGTGTGATATGGAGACTGGAACTGTACACAGTGCTCCGAGTGTGATATGGAGACTGGAACTGTACACAGTGCTCAGAGTGTGATATGGAGACTGCAACTGTACACAGTGCTCCGAGTGTGATATGGAGACTGGAACTGTACACAGTGCTCAGAGTGTGATATGGAGACTGGAACTGTACACAGTGCTCCGAATGTGATATGGAGACTGGAACTGTACACAGTGCTCCCAGTGTGATATGGAAACTGGAACTGTACACAGTGCTCCGAGTGTGATATGGAGACTGGAACTGTACACAGTGCTCCGAGTGTGATATGGAAACTGGAACTGTACACAGTGCTCCCAGTGTGATATGGAAACTGGAACTGTACACAGTGCTCCCAGTGTGATATGGAAACTGGAACTGTACACAGTGCTCCCAGTGTGATATGGAGACTGGAACTGTACACAGTGCTCCCAGTGTGATATGGAGACTGGAACTGTACACAGTGTTCCCAGTGTGATATGGAGACTGGAACTGTATACAGTGCTCCCAGTGTGATATAGAGACAGGAACTGTACACAGTGCTCCCAGTGTGATACGGAGACAGGAACTGTACACAGTGCTCCCAGTGTGATAAAGAGACAGGAACTGTACACAGTGCTCCCAGTGTGATACGGAGACTGGAACTGTACACAGTGCTCCCAGTGTGATATGGAGACTGGAACTGTATACAGTGCTCAGAGTGTGATATGGAGACTGGAACTGTACACAGTGCTCCCAGTGTGATATGGAAACTGGAACTGTACACAGTGCTCCCAGTGTGATATGGAGACTGGAACTGTACACAGTGCTCCCAGTGTGATATGGAAACTGGAACTGTACACAGTGCTCCCAGTGTGATATGGAAACTGGAACTGTACACAGTGCTCCCAGTGTGATATGGAGACTGGAACTGTACACAGTGCTCCCAGTGCGATATGGAGACTGGAACTGTACACAGTGCTCCCAGTGCGATATGGAGACTGGAACTGTACACAGTGCTCCAAGTGTGATATGGAGACAGGAACTGTACACAGTGTTCCGAGTGTGATATGGAGACTGGAACTGTACACAGTGCTCCCAGTGTGATATGGAAACTGGAACTGTACACAGTGCTCCCAGTGTGATATGGAGACTGGAACTGTACACAATGCTCCCAGTGTGATATGGAAACTGGAACTGTACACAGTGCTTCCAGTGTGATATGGAAACTGTAACTGTACACAGTGCTCCCAGTGTGATATGGAAACTGGAACTGTACACAGTGCTCCCAGTGTGATATGGAGACTGGAACTGTACACAGTGCTCCGAGTGTGATATAGAGACTGGAACTGTACACAGTGCTCCCAGTGTGATATGGAGACTGGAACTGTGCACAGTGCTCCCAGTGTGATATGGAGACTGGAACTGTACACAGTGCGCCCAGTGTGATATGGAGACAGGAACTATACACAGTGCTCCCAGTGTGATATGGAGACTGGAACAGCACACAGTGCTCCCAGTGTGATATGGAAACTGGAACTGTACACAGTGCTCCCAGTGTGATATGGAGACTGGAACTGTACACAATGCTCCCAGTGTGATATGGAAACTGGAACTGTACACAGTGCTCCCAGTGTGATATGGAAACTGTAACTGTACACAGTGCTCCCAGTGTGATATGGAAACTGGAACTGTACACAGTGCTCCCAGTGTGATATGGAGACTGGAACTGTACACAGTGCTCCGAGTGTGATATAGAGACTGGAACTGTACACAGTGCTCCCAGTGTGATATGGAGACTGGAACTGTGCACAGTGCTCCCAGTGTGATATGGAGACTGGAACTGTACACAGTGCGCCCAGTGTGATATGGAGACAGGAACTATACACAGTGCTCCCAGTGTGATATGGAGACTGGAACTGTACACAGTGCTCCCAGTGTGATATGGAAACTGGAACTGTACACAGTGCGCCCAGTGTGATATAGAGACTGGAACTGTACACAGTGCTCCGAGTGTGATATGGAGACTGGAACTGTACACAGTGCTCCCAGTGTGATATGGAGACAGGAACTGTACACAGTGCTCCCAGTGTGATATGGAAACTGGAACTGTACACAGTGCTCCCAGTGTGATATGGAGACTGGAACTGTACACAGTGCTGCAAGTGTGATATGGAGACAGGAACTGTACACAGTGCTCCCAGTGTGATATGGAGACAGGAACTGTACACAGTGCTCCCAGTGTGATATGGAAACTGGAACTGTACACAGTGCTCCCAGTGTGATATGGAGACAGGAACTGTACGCAGTGCTCCCAGTGTGATATAGAGACAGGAACTGTACACAGTGTTCCGAGTGTGATATGGAGACAGGAACTGTACACAGTGCTCCCAGTGTGATATGGAGACTGGAACTGTACACAGTGCTCCCAGTGTGATATGGAAACTGGAACTGTACACAGTGCTCCCAGTGTGATATGGAAACTGGAACTGTACACAGTGCTCCCAGTGTGATATGGAAACTGGAACTGTACACAGTGCTCCCAGTGTGATATGGAAACTGGAACTGTACACAGTGCTCCCAGTGTGATATAGAGACTGGAACTGTACACAGTGCTCCCAGTGTGATATAGAGACAGGAACTGTACACAGTGCGCCCAGTGTGATATGGAGACTGGAACTGTACACAGTGCTCCCAGTGTGATATGGAGACTGGAACTGTACACAGTGCTCCCAGTGTGATATGGAGACTGGAACTGTACACAGTGCTCCCAGTGTGATATGGAGACTGGAACTGTACACAGTGCTCCCAGTGTGATATGGAGACTGGAACTGTACACAGTGCTCCCAGTGTGATATGGAGACTGGAATTGTACACAGTGCTCCGAGTGTGATATGGAGACTGGAACTGTACACAGTGCTCCCAGTGTGATATGGAGACAGGAAATGTACACAGTGCTCCGAGTGTGATATGGAGACTGGAACTGTACACAGTGTTCCGAGTGTGATATAGAGACAGGAACTGTACACAGTGCTCCCAGTGTGATATGGAGACAGGAACTGCACACAGTGTTCCGAGTGTGATATGGAGACTGGAACTGTACACAGTGCTCCCAGTGTGATATAGAGACAGGAACTGTACACAGTGTTCCGAGTGTGATATGGAGACAGGAACTGTACACAGTGCTCCCAGTGTGATATGGAGACAGGAACTGTACACAGTGCTCCCAGTGTGATATAGAGACAGGAACTGTACACAGTGCTCCCAGTGTGATATAGAGACTGGAACTGTACACAGTGCTCCCAGTGTGATATGGAAACTGGAACTGTACACAGTGCTCCCAGTGTGATATGGAGACTGGAACTGTACACAGTGCTCCCAGTGTGATATGGAAACTGGAACTGTACACAGTGCTCCCAGTGTGATATGGAAACTGGAACTGTACACAGTGCTCCCAGTGTGATATGGAAACTGGAACTGTACACAGTGCTCCCAGTGTGATATGGAAACTGGAACTGTACACAGTGCTCCCAGTGTGATATGGAGACTGGAACTGTACACAGTGCTCCCAGTGTGATATGGAGACTGGAACTGTACACAGTGCTCCCAGTGTGATATGGAGACTGGAACTGTACACAGTGCTCCCAGTGTGATATGGAGACTGGAACTGTACACATTGCTCCCAGTGTGATATGGAGACTGGAACTGTACACAGTGCTCCCAGTGTGATATGGAGACTGGAACTGTACACAGTGCTCCCAGTGTGATATGGAGACTGGAACTGTACACAGTGCTCCCAGTGTGATATGGAAACTGGAACTGTACACAGTGCTCCCAGTGTGATATGGAGACTGGAACTGTACACAGTGCTCCCAGTGTGATATGGAGACTGGAACTGTACACAGTGCTCCCAGTGTGATATGGAGACTGGAACTGTACACAGTGCTCCGAGTGTGATATGGAGACTGGAACTGTACACAGTGCTCCCAGTGTGATATGGAGACAGGAAATGTACACAGTGCTCCGAGTGTGATATGGAGACTGGAACTGTACACAGTGCTCCGAGTGTGATATGGAGACTGGAACTGTACACAGTGCTCCCAGTGTGATATGGAAACTGGAACTGTACACAGTGCTCCCAGTGTGATATGGAGACTGGAACTGTACACAGTGCTCCCAGTGTGATATGGAAACTGGAACTGTACACAGTGCTCCCAGTGTGATATGGAGACTGGAACTGTACACAGTGCTCCCAGTGTGATATGGAGACTGGAACTGTACACAGTGCTCCCAGTGTGATATGGAAACTGGAACTGTACACAGTGCTCCCAGTGTGATATGGAAACTGGAACTGTACACAGTGCTCCCAGTGTGATATGGAGACTGGAACTGTACACAGTGCTCCCAGTGTGATATGGAGACTGGAACTGTACACAGTGCGCCCAGTGTGATATGGAGACTGGAACTGTACACAGTGCTCCAAGTGTGATATGGAGACTGGAACTGTACACAGTGCTCCAAGTGTGATATGGAGACTGGAACTGTACACAGTGCTCCCAGTGTGATATGGAGACTGGAACTGTACACAGTGCTCCCAGTGTGATATGGAAACTGGAACTGTACACAGTGCTCCCAGTGTGATATGGAGACTGGAACTGTACACAGTGCTCCCAGTGTGATATGGAAACTGGAACTGTACACAGTGCTCCAAGTGTGATATGGAGACTGGAACTGTGCGCCTTAATCTTAGCTCCTGCACCAGGATGTCCCAGTTGAACACCCCAACATTCCGGGGGAAAATGTGCCTGAATGGAAATTCGGCAGCAGCTTCTTTCCCGGGATCGTCCACAGGCCTATCTCTGTCATCGTGCAGGGACAGTTTCCTTACAGTCAATGTCTATCCCAAAACCAACATAACTTCATGAGCAAAATGGTCTGGTCCCTAACCTGGTCATTTATGGGATCTTGCTCTGTGCAAATCCTGGACCATTACCTGTGTGGGATCATGAAGTAGCTTTATTTTATAATTCATCATCATAATACAGGGAAACCTGGCAGCCAATTTGTGCATAGTAAGATCCCAAATCCGAACAATAAGAACAGGTGTAGACCATTCGGCCCATCGATCCCGCTCCCCCATTCAATACGATCATGGCTGATCTTGGGCTTCAATTACACTTTCCTGCCCACTCCCATATCCCTCGATCCCCTACGAGAGCAGAAATCTATCTTTCCCAGCCTTAAATATACTCAATGATGGAGAATCCACAACCCTCTGGGGTAGAGAATTCCAAAGATTCACAGCCCTTTGAGTGAAGTAATTTCTCCTCATCTCAGTCCTGAATGATTGACCCCTTTATCCTGAGACTGTGTCCCCGTGTTCTCGATTCCCTGATCAGTGGGAACAATCTCACAGCTTCTACCCTATCAAACCCTTTCACAATCTTGTATGTCTCAATTAGATCACCTCTCATTCTTCTAAACTCCAGAGAATATCGGCCCAATTTACTCAGCCTCTCCTCATAGAACAAACCCCTCATCCCAGGGACCAATTTAGTAAATCTTCACTGCACTGCCTCCAGTGCAAGTATATCCTTTCTTAAATGTGGAGACTAAAACTGCACACAGTATTCCAGGTGCGGTCTCACCAAAGCCCTGTACAATTTTATTAAGACTTCTTTATTCCTGTACTCCAATCCCCTTGCAATAAAGGCCAACATACCATTTGCCTTCCCAATAACCTGCTGCACCTGTATGTTAAGTTTGTGCGTTCCTTGTACAAGTTCCCCCCAAGTCTCTCTGAACATCAACACTTACCAGTTTCACAACTTTTAAAAAATATTCTGCTTTTCTATTCTGATGACCAAAGTGAACAACTTCACACTTCCCTACATTATACTCCATTTACCATCTTGTTTCCCACTCATTTACCCTGTCTATATCTCTTTGCAGCCTCTCTACATCCTCCCCACAGCTTACCTTTCCACCAAGCTTTGTATTATCAGCAAACTTAGATACATTACTCTCTGTCTCTTCATCCAAGTCATTAATATAGATTGTAAATAGCTGAGGCCCCAGCACTGATCCTTGCAGCACCCCACTATTCACTGCCTGACAACTTGAAAATGCACTGTTTCTGCCCACTCTCTGCTTCCTGTCTGTTAACCAATCCTCTATCCACGCTAATATATTACCCCCCAACTCCATGAGCCCTTATCTTGCCTATTAATCTTTTATATGGCACTTTATCAAATGCCTTTTGAAAATCTAGGTATATTACATCTACTGTTCCCCTTTATCCTACTAGTTACATCCTCAAAAAACTGTAATATTTTAATATTCATTCCTGGGATGTGGGCGTCACTGGCCAGGCCAGCATTTATTGTCCATCCCTAATTGTCCCTTGAGAAGGTGGTGGTGAGCTGCCTTCTTGAACCGCTGCAGTCCATGTGAGGTAGGTATACCCACAGTGCTGTTAGGAAGGGAGTTCCAGGATTTTAACCCAGTGACAGTGAAGGAATGGTGATCTAGTTCCAAGTCAGGTGATGTCTCTCTCTATGGTTGTACTGTTCTACTTGACCCGATATCAATTGACATGTGGCTCCAGTAATACAAAGATTATTCCCTTTGAGGATTTGCATTTAAATTTAGAATCTTAAATTCTCAACCTCTCAGCAGAAAATCATTCTGAGGTCAACCAATGTCGTTGGTTCCCACGTGGACCATGACAATGGGATCAATGGGATGCTCTCCCTGACACTCTGAATTTATCTCCAGCCCTGAGGAGTTGTCCTTAACTCCAGGACAGGTCGGTCAATACAGACTTCAGTATTCCTGGTCACAGCTACCGAGAACAGTGTCTATCCCCTGATTATACTGTCCTTGAATCACTGTCACATTCTTCTTCAGTCCCTACACTCGAATGGCTTCCTGTATCCCAGTGCTCCCTCAGTACTGACCCTCTAACAGTGCAGCACTCCCTCAGTACTGACCCTCTGACAGTGCAGCACTCCCTCAGTACTGACCCTCTGACAGTGCAGCACTCCCTCAGTACTGACCCTCTGACAGTGCAGCACTCCCTCAGTACTGACCCTCTGACAGTGCAGCACTCCCTCAGTACTGACCCTCTAACAGTGCAGCACTCCCTCAGTACTGACCCTCTAACAGTGCAGCACTCCCTCAGTACTGACCCTCTGACAGTGCAGCACTCCCTCAGTACTGACCCTCTGACAGTGCAGCACTCCCTCAGTACTGACCCTCTAACAGTGCAGCACTCCCTCAGTACTGACCCTCTAACAGTGCAGCACTCCCTCAGTACTGACCCTCTGACAGTGCGGCACTCCCTCAGTACTGACCCTCCGACAGTGCAGCACTCCCTCAGTACTGACCCTCTGACAGTGCGGCACTCCCTCAGTACTGACCCTCTGACAGTGCAGCACTCCCTCAGTACTGACCCTCCGACAGTGCAGCACTCCCTCAGTACTGACCCTCTGACAGTGCAGCACTCCCTCAGTACTGACCCTCTGACAGTGCAGCACTCCCTCAGTACTGACCCTCCGACAGTGCAGCACTCCCTCAGTACTGACCCTCTGACAGTGCGGCACTCCCTCAGTACTGACCCTCTGACAGTGCGGCACTCCCTCAGTACTGACCCTCTGACAGTGCAGCACTCCCTCAGTACTGACCCTCTGACAGTGCAGCACTCCCTCAGTACTGACCCTCCGACAGTGCAGCACTCCCTCAGTACTGACCCTCTGACAGTGCAGCACTCCCTCAGTACTGACCCTCTGACAGTGCAGCACTCCCTCAGTACTGACCCTCTGACAGTGCAGCACTCCCTCAGTACTGACCCTCTAACAGTGCAGCACTCCCTCAGTACTGACCCTCCGACAGTGCCGCAGTCCCTCAGTACTGACCCTCTAACAGTGCAGCACTCCCTCAGTACTGACGCTCTAACAGTGCAGCACTCCCTCAGTACTGACCCTCCGACAGTGCAGCACTCCCTCAGTACTGACCCTCCGACAGTGCGGCGCTCCCTCAGTACTGACCCTCTGACAGTGCAGCACTCCCTCAGTACTGACCCTCTGACAGTGCGGCACTCCCTCAGTACTGACCCTCCGACAGTGCAGCCCTCCCTCAGTACTGACCCTCCGACAGTGCAGCACTCCCTCAGTACTGACCCTCTGACAGTGCATCACTCCCTCAGTACTGACCCTCTGACAGTGCAGCACTCCCTCAGTACTGACCCTCTGACAGTGCAGCACTCCCTCAGTACTGACCCTCTGACAGTGCAGCACTCCCTCAGTACTGACCCTCTGACAGTGCAGCACTCCCTCAGTACTGACCCTCTGACAGTGCAGCACTCCCTCAGTACTGACCCTCTGACAGTGCAGCACTCCCTCAGTACTGACCCTCTGACAGTGCAGTGCTCCCTCAGTACTGACCCCGACAGTGCAGCACTCCCTCAGTACTGACCCTCCGACAGTGTAGCACTCCCTCAGTACTGACCCTCTGACAGTGTGGCACTCCCTCAGTACTGACCCTCTGACAGTGCGGCACTCCCTCAGTACTGACCCTCTGACAGTTCAGCACTCCCTCAGTACTGACCCTCTGACAGTGCGGCACTCCCTCAGTACTGACCCTCTGACAGTGCAGCACTCCCTCAGTACTGACCCTCTGACAGTGCAGCGCTCCCTCAGTACTGACCCTCTGACAGTGCAGTGCTCCCTCAGTACTGACCCTCTGACAATGCAGCACTCCCTCAGTACTAACCCTCCGACAGTGCAGCACTCCCTCAGTACTGACCCTCCGACAGTGCAGCACTCCCTCAGTACTGACCCTCCGACAGTGCAGCACTCCCTCAGTACTGACCCTCCGACAGTGCGGCACTCCCTCAGTACTGACCCTCTGACAGTGCAGCACTCCCTCAGTACTGACCCTCTGACAGTGCAGCACTCCCTCAGTACTGACCCTCCGACAGTGCAGCAATCCCTCAGAATTGACCCTCTGACAGTGCAGCACTCCCTCAGTACTGACGCTCCGACAGTGCAGCACTCCCTCATTACTGACCCTCTGACAGTGCAGCACTCCCTCAGTACTGACCCTCTAACAGTGCAGCACTCCCTCAGTACTGACCCTCCGACAGTGCCGCAGTCCCTCAGTACTGACCCTCTGACAGTGCAGTGCTCCCTCAGTACTGACCCCGACAGTGCAGCACTCCCTCAGTACTGACCCTCCGACAGTGCAGCACTCCCTCAGTACTGACCCTCTGACAGTGTGGCACTCCCTCAGTACTGACCCTCTGACAGTGCGGCACTCCCTCAGTACTGACCCTCTGACAGTTCAGCACTCCGTCAGTACTGACCCTCTGACAGTGCGGCACTCCCTCAGTACTGACCCTCTGACAGTGCGGCACTCCCTCAGTACTGACCCTCTGACAGTGCAGCACTCCCTCAGTACTGACCCTCTGACAGTGCAGCGCTCCCTCAGTACTGACCCTCTGACAGTGCAGCGCTCCCTCAGTACTGACCCTCTGACAATGCAGCACTCCCTCAGTACTGACCCTCCGACAGTGCAGCACTCCCTCAGTACTGACCCTCCGACAGTGCAGCACTCCCTCAGTACTGACCCTCCGACAGTGCAGCACTCCCTCAGTACTGACCCTCTGACAGTGCGGAGCTCCCTCAGTACTGACCCTCCGACAGTGCGGCACTCCCTCAGTACTGACCCTCCGACAGTGCGGCACTCCCTCAGTACTGACCCTCCGACAGTGCGGCACTCCCTCAGTATTGACCCTCCGACTGTGCGGCATTCCCTCAGTACTGACCCTCCGACAGTGCGGCACTCCCTCAGTACTGACCCTCCGACAGTGCGGCACTCCCTCAGTACTGACCCTCCGACAGTGCGGCACTCCCTCAGTACTGACCCTCCGATAGTGCGGCACTCCCTCAGTACTGACCCTCTGACAGTGCGGCACTCCCTCAGTACTGACCCTCTGACAGTGCGGCACTCCCTCAGTACTGACCCTCCGACGGTGCGGCACTCCCTCAGTACTGACCCTCTGACAGTGCGGCACTCCCTCAGTACTGACCCTCCGACAGTGCGGCACTCCCTCAGTACTGACCCTCTGACAGTGCGGCACTCCCTCAGTACTGACCCTCTGACAGTGCGGCACTCCCTCAGTACTGACCCTCCGACGGTGCCCACTCCCTCGGTATCACAACTGGCTCAGGACTAGGGATGAAACACCTGACCTTCTTTCCATTGCTTCCCAGTCCAGGAGGTGACCGTCACTCCGGGAGAGAGGGGTTGGTCGATTCCTTCCCAGTAAACTCCTCCGTCACTGGTCGATGCTACGTTAGTGAAGATTGAGTTCTTGGAGATAGTCCTCATGGCATTTGGGTTGGTCTTCATCGAGGTGCCGGGGGCCACACCAAAGAATCCATTCTCAGGATTGATGGCTCGCAGATGCCCTGAGAGAGAGAAAGGGAGTCGGGATGTGAAGGGACATTCAAACCGTGGACAGTTCAAATCCCTCGAAGGAGGCAGGAGTTTCATTCCCACCCAACCTGCTGCTTTCTGACTCGTGTCTCTGGGGCAGACGGCTAAACCCGGGCGCTGGTCCTTGTGGAGGATCAAGGATCAGGTGCTGACCGCCATCTTACAGTCACTAAATCATTACTGCACAGGAGGAGGCCATTCAGCCCATCAATTCAATGCCGTCTCTCCACAGTGCAATCCAGTCAGTCCCACTCCCCCCGATCGATTCCCGTCATCCTGCAAGTTTATTTCCCCTCAACTGCCCGTCCAATTTCCTTTCCAAATCGTTCATTGTCTCTGCTTCCACCCCCCCCCCCCACCTCGTGGGCAGAGAGTTCCAGGTCATTACCACCCGCTGTGTAAAAAAACTTCTTCCTCACATTCCCCCCTGTATCTCTTCCCCAAAACCTTCAATCTGTGTCTCCTAGTCCTTGTACCATCAGTTAATGGGAACAGTTTTTCCTTGTCTAAACCTGTCATAATCTTGTACACCTCGATCAAATCTCCCCTCAATATCCTTTGCTCCAGGGAGAACAACCCCTGCTTCTCCAACCTAACCTTGTAACTAAAATCCTCCATCCCAGGAACCATTCTGGTAAATCTCCTCTGCACCCTCTCCAGTACAATCACATCCTTCCTGAAGTGAGGTGACCAGAACTGTACACAATTCTCTGAATTTGTGCTGCTGCAGTGGCCGAATGGCTGCTTTTCATCTCTGGGCTCTGATTGGTCTGATGGAGGGAATGCTGATGACCTCACCCTCTCTCCCTTCCCCCACAATCCTTCTATCCAGCCTGCCATTTCCCCATTTCCCCCCCTGCCCAGTCTCTATCCAGTCTGCCATTTCCCCATTCCCCCCCCCTGCCCAGTCTCTATCCAGCCTGCCATTTCCCCATTCCCCCCCTGCCCAGTCTCTATCCAGCCTGCCATTTCCCCATTCCCCCCCCTGCCCAGTCTCTATCCAGCCTGCCATTTCCCCATTCCCCCCCTGCCCAGTCTCTATCCAGCCTGCCATTTCCCCATTCCCCCCCCCCTGCCCAGTCTCTGCCCAGCCTGCCATTTCCCCATTCCCCCCCCCCCTGCCCAGTCTCTATCCAGCCTGCCATTTCCCCATTTCCCCCCCTGCAAGTCTCTATCCAGCCTGCCATTTCCCCATTCCCCCCCCCTGCCCAGTCTCTATCCAGCCTGCCATTTCCCCATTTCCCCCCCTGCCCAGTCTCTATCCAGCCTGCCATTTCCCCATTCCCCCCCCTGCCCAGTCTCTATCCAGCCTGCCATTTCCCCATTTTCCCCCCTGCCCAGTCTCTATCCAGCCTGCCATTTCCCCATTACCCCCCCCCGCCCAGTCTCTATCCAGCCTGCCATTTCCCCATTCCCCACCCCCTGCCCAGTCTCTATCCAGCCTGCCATTTCCCCATTTCCCCATTCCCCCCCTGCCCAGTCTCTATCCAGCCTGCCATTTCCCCATTCCCCCCCCTGCCCAGTCTCTATCCAGCCTGCCATTTCCCCATTCCCCCCCCTGCCCAGTCTCTATCCAGCCTGCCATTTCCCCATTCCCCCCCCTGCCCAGTCTCTATCCAGCCTGCCATTTCCCCATTCCCCCCCTGCCCAGTCTCTATCCAGCCTGCCATTTCCCCATTCCCCCCCCGGCCCAGTCTCTATCCAGCCTGCCATTTCCCCATTACCCCCCCCTGCCCAGTCTCTATCCAGCCTGCCATTTCCCCATTCCCCCCCTGCCCAGTCTCTATCCAGCCTGCCATTTCCCCATTCCCCACCCCCTGCCCAGTCTCTATCCAGCCTGCCATTTCCCCATTTCCCCCATTCCCCCCCTGCCCAGTCTCTATCCAGCCTTCCATTTCCCCATTCCCCCCCCTGCCCAGTCTCTATCCAGCCTGCCATTTCCCCATTACCCCCCCTGCCCAGTCTCTATCCAGCCTGCCATTTCCCCATTCCCCCCCTGCCCAGTCTCTATCCAGCCTGCCATTTCCCCATTCCCCCCCCGGCCCAGTCTCTATCCAGCCTGCCATTTCCCCATTCCCCACCCCCTGCCCAGTCTCTATCCAGCCTGCCATTTCCCCATTTCCCCATTCCCCCCCCCTGCCCAGTCTCTATCCAGCCTGCCATTTCCCCATTCCCCCCCCTGCCCAGTCTCTATCCAGCCTGCCATTTCCCCATTCCCCCCCCTGCCCAGTCTCTATCCAGCCTGCCATTTCCCCATTCCCCCCCCCTGCCCAGTCTCTATCCAGCCTGCCATTTCCCCATTCCCCCCCTGCCCAGTCTCTATCCAGCCTGCCATTTCCCCATTCCCCCCCCCCCGCCCAGTCTCTATCCAGCCTGCCATTTCCCCATTTCCCCCCCTGCCCAGTCTCTACCCTGCCTGCCATTTCCCCATTCCCCCCCCCCCTGCCCAGTCTCTGCCCAGCCTGCCATTTCCCCATTCCCCCCCCCCCTGCCCAGTCTCTATCCAGCCTGCCATTTCCCCATTTCCCCCCCTGCAAGTCTCTATCCAGCCTGCCATTTCCCCATTCCCCCCCCCTGCCCAGTCTCTATCCAGCCTGCCATTTCCCCATTTCCCTCCCTGCCCAGTCTCTATCCAGCCTGCCATTTCCCCATTCCCCCCCCTGCCCAGTCTCTATCCAGCCTGCCATTTCCCCATTTTCCCCCCTGCCCAGTCTCTATCCAGCCTGCCATTTCCCCATTTTCCCCCCTGCCCAGTCTCTATCCAGCCTGCCATTTCCCCATTCCGCCCCCCCTGCCCAGTCTCTATCCAGCCTGCCATTTCCCCATTTTCCCCCCTGCCCAGTCTCTATCCAGCCTGCCATTTCCCCATTTTCCCCCCTGCCCAGTCTCTATCCAACCTGCCATTTCCCCATTCACCCCCCCTGCCCAGTCTCTATCCAGCCTGCCATTTCCCCATTTCCCCCCCTGCCCAGTCTCTATCCAGCCTGCCATTTCCCCATTTCCCCACCCCCCCGCCCAGTCTCTATCCAGCCTGCCATTTCCCCATTTCCCCCCCCCTGCCCAGTCTCTATCCAGCCTGCCATTTCCCCATTCCCACCCCTGCCCAGTCTCTATCCAGCCTGCCATTTCCCCATTTCCCCCCCTGCCCAGTCTCTATCCAGCCTGCCATTTCCCCATTTCCCCCCCTGCCAGTCTCTATCCAGCCTGCCATTTCCCCATTCCGCCCCCCCTGCCCAGTCTCTATCCAGCCTGCCATTTCCCCATTTTCCCCCCCTGCCCAGTCTCTATCCAGCCTGCCATTTCCCCATTTTCCCCCCTGCCCAGTCTCTATCCAACCTGCCATTTCCCCATTCACCCCCCCTGCCCCAGTCTCTATCCAGCCTGCCATTTCCCCATTTCCCCCCCTGCCCAGTCTCTATCCAGCCCTGCCATTTCCCCATTTCCCCCCCCCCGCCCAGTCTCTATCCAGCCTGCCATTTCCCCATTTCCCCCCCCCTGCCCAGTCTCTATCCAGCCTGCCATTTCCCCATTCCCCCCCCCTGCCCAGTCTCTATCCAGCCTGCCATTTCCCCATTCCCCCCCTGCCCAGTCTCTATCCAGCCTGCCATTTCCCCATTCCCCCCCCCCTGCCCAGTCTCTATCCAGCCTGCCATTTCCCCATTTCCCCCCCCCTGCCCAGTGTCTATCCAGCCTGCCATTTCCCCATTCCCCCCCCCCCTGCCCAGTCTCTATCCAGCCTGCCATTTCCCCATTTCCCCCCCCCTGCCCAGTCTCTATCCAGCCTGCCATTTCCCCATTTCCCCATTCCCCCCCTGCGCAGTCTCTATCCAGCCTGCCATTTCCCCATTCCCCCCCCCTGCCCAGTCTCTATCCAGCCTGCCATTTCCCCATTTCCCCATTCCCCCCCTGCGCAGTCTCTATCCAGCCTGCCATTTCCCCATTCCCCCCCCCTGCCCAGTCTCTATCCAGCCTGCCATTTCCCCATTCCCCCCCTGCGCAGTCTCTATCCAGCCTGCCATTTCCCCATTCCCCCCCCCTGCCCAGTCTCTATCCAACCTGCCATTTCCCCATTCCCCCCCCCCCTGCCCAGTCTCTGCCCACGTACCCTGGCTGTCAAACTTCATCCAGGCAATGTCATCACCAACACATTCCACTTTCCACCCAGGCAGAGCTGGCTTCATCATGGCCAGGTTCGTCTTCCCACAAGCACTGGGAAAAGCTGCTGCCACGTACTTCTTCTGTCCTGCAGGATTGTAATTCCCAGGATCTGGAGAAGAGGAGAGAGAGAGAAAACGGCTGTGATGTCTGTCCTGATTGTACACAACACGACCACCGTCTCCTGGGCCCACATCCCTCTGCACTGCTCCAATTCCAGCCTCTCGTCCAACTCCCCTCCTCCTCCCCCTCCGCCTCCCCCTCCTCCTCCCCCTCCTCCTCCCCCTCCTCCTCCCCCTCCTCCTCCTCCTCCCCCTCCCCCTCCTCCCCCTCCCCCTCCTCCCCCTCCCCCTCCTCCCCCTCCCCCCCCCCTCCTCCTCCCCACCTTCCTCCTCCCCACCGACACCGATTCCCATCGCTCCATCATTGGAGGCCATGGCTTCAGCTGCCTGGGCCCTAAACTCTGCAATTCCCTCCCTAAACCTCTCCGTCCCCCGCGCCCCCTCTCCGTCCCCCGCGCCCCCTCTCCGT